>NC_086111.1:61723902-62023902 GCF_963921235.1 Mobula hypostoma | reverse complement strand
CAAAGACATATCGGTTGGCAGGCTAATTGGTCTTTGTACATTGGCTAGGGTTAAATCAGAGGGTTGCTGGATGGTGTGTCTTAAAGGGCCGCAGGGCCTGTTCTGTGCTGTCACTCAATAAATAAAAATATTGCGCTTTCCCAAACCAGAAGCCCAGGATGAACCAGGAGATTCGCAGTCTGTGGTGATCAAGGCTGGTGATCTAGAATCTTCTAAGAAGTCCAGGTACAGAAGGCCATTGTGAGAGTGGAAAGACAATTCCATGTGAAATTAGGGACACAATCAGATGTACAAGAGTTGTGGCAGGGTTTGCAGGCTATTACTTCCTACAAGGCAAATCTTAGCAGCATAAATATCTGTGTGATTCACTCCCCAGTGAGATCAATGTCTTTGAAAGGGAGAATAAAACTACATCTGTGAAAATACCTCAGCATCCAGCAAGCCTGTGACCTTACTCCTGGATGTCCGACCATCCTTCAAGGGGGTGACATTAGGCTCCAGCAGTGCACTTGGCAGGGTACTGAAAACCCATACAGTCCAACTGGCTGGCACATTCAAGGACATCCTCAGTCTCCCACTGCTGCAGTCGGAGGGTCCCGTCTGCTTCAAAAGGGCGTCAATCATACAGATACTCAAGAAGAGCAGGGCCAGCTGCCTCAATGCCTCTCACCTGGGTCGCACTCACATCTGCAGTGAGGTTGGTCAAGGCTTGAACTAACTCCTGCCTGAGCAAGGGCCTGGACCTGCGGTAATTCACCTACTGCCACAACGCACTGTCTCACTGACTCTCCACTCTGCTTTGGAGCAGCTGGACAACAGCAAAACATAGGTTAAGCTTCTTACACCAATACTAGCGATGGTTCAATACTATCAAAGGTGCAGTACTAATCACCAGGTACCATCAATGTACAACTTTGTAGATGACACTACTGTTGTGGATAAAATCTCAGGTGGAGACGAGGAGGTGAACAGGAATGATATACAGTAGGTTGAGTGGTATCGCAACAGCAACCTTGTACTCAGTGTCAGGAAGACCAGGGAATTGATTGTAGACCTCAGGAAGGGGAAAATGGGGAGAACACACACCACTCCTCACTGAAGGGTCCGTGGAGGAAAGTGTGAGCAGCTTCAAGCTCCAGAGGGTCACTACCTTGGAGGGTTGGTCCTTGGATGTTACTAATGTCAATGTTTGGCATACTCCTTCTGTACCTAATAAAGTGGCCACTGAATGTATGTCCGTAGTCTTCTACTACTGTAGCCCATTCATTTCAAATCTCAACGTGTAGTGCTTTCAGAGATGCCCTCGGGAGTCACGGTCACCTTCCTGTCAGTTTGAACCAGTCTGGCCATTTTCCTCCGACCTCTCTCATTAACAAGGTGTTTTAATCCACAGAACTGCCACTCACTGGATGTTTTGTGTTTTTGTACCATTCTCTGAAAACTCTAGACTGTTGTGCATGAAAATCCCAGGAGATCAGCAGTTTCTGAAATACTCAAAGCACCAACCATCATTCCACAGTCAAAGTCACTTAGATCACATTTCTTCCTCATTCTGATGTTGGTCTGAAAAACAATAGATTCTCTTGACCATGTCCGTATGCTTTCATGCATTCATTTGCCGCCATACGTGATTGGCTGATAGATATTTGCATCGACTGGTAGGTGTACAGGTGTACCTAATAAAGTGGCCACTAAGTGTATTTCTGGGTTTCCAAGATGCTGTTCCCTTCACACTGCTCCTTTGCCAAATGTTATTTTTAGGGAGTTAAATTTCCTTTGTCAGTGATGGGGTGGAGTTATGTCACTACTAAAGGAGGTGTAAGGTAGTCCTTCCTTCTACTAGCCTGCAGGTCATCACTGGGCAAGGTATAGCACCTGCTTAGCCCTTCCTCCCCGATCAAGGTCGGATGAAGCCAAGGGAGCAGGCGGTGGATGGTCATATGAGCAGCTGGTGCAAACCACAAGCCCTGGTTATGTGACCACTGATGCCAAACAGGCAATCTTGGAGGAGTATTGATAATGGCTGGGGGCATCTGTCTTGTAAAGACACTGCCCACTTCTGTAGAAAAATTTGCTAAGAACTATCATGCTCATGGAGACCATAATCGCCCACATCATATGGCACAGCGCATAATGATGATGTCATATAGCACAGCGCATAATGATGATGATGATGATGCCCTCTTCTCATTGTTAACATCAAGCAGGAGGTACAGAAGCCTGAAGGCACAGACTCAGCGATTCAGGAACAACTTCCTCCCCTCTGCCATCCGATTCCTAAATGGACATTGAACCCACTTGTTTTTTCTGTTTTTGCACTATTTGTAATCTAACTATTTAATATACATATGTATATGTGTATACATATAGATACACACACACACACATATACATACGGTAATTGGCTGATTTATTTATTTTTTTCTTTATTATCCTGTATTACTACTGCCACTAAGTTAACAGATTTCACGACAAATGCTAGCGATATTAAACCTGATATCCCCTTCAGACAGCAGTTGCTTTTACATAAAATTAAGGCATGTTACATCCAACCCCCTACCAGCAAAAACTTCTCAGAATCCGCATGTTAGATTTCACTAGGAGTGTTTGCATGCAGTTTATTGCCCACGTCTCTTAAGGATTAGACTTCGGGGAAATACAGTTTTCTGTTGCATGTTTGGCATTTTATTCATTAGCAGTAAATTGGATAACCTCCTCCAAGTAGTTTTTTAAAATTTACACAATATGTCCTAGATTTTCATTCTGTTTATGTTTGTTACTGTACAGCTTGCACGTTATCATACCAAATGTTCCAGACATCTTATGCAGACGCAGTGTATACATGTCAGTCTGTTCATTTGGGTGAAAGCTAAACATTCTTCCCAGAATGCACTGGGTTGACCTCTCACATGTTTTAACCAACAACCTGGGAAAGAGCACCATGTCTGCGGCTAGCCCTTATTATCCCAGCTCCACTTCTGCTCCCAGCTCCGGCTTTTGCCAGAGGCCGGGATCTCAGAGAAGATGCAGCTGGAGCAAATCTGCAACTCAGCTGATTGTCAAAAGTAAGTTAAGAGGGACGGGAATTTAAAACCAATCTGAGTGATAACACATCTTTTTCTCAGAACACACTGGGAAGCCGTTACTACATCTTATAGAACCTCGACTAATATTTACATCTTTTATTTCAGCAGTTACAAGAACCTTTCTTCTCTGAGGAAATATCCTTTCCTGCGTTGTGCCACAATAAATAAAGGTCTACTTATAGGAAAATGTTTCTCAAAAAATGCCATTTCCTTATAATTCTGTCACATAAAGGGGAGGAAACAAACCATGTAAATATATTCATCAGACATCAGAATCAGAACATTGATTTATTATCAGCAAGCATTCAAAAACATTGCCCATTCCATTTTCTCTGATCTTGATTTTCCTTTGAAGGACCCTAATGCCTTGGAGATGGACAAATAACTGAATATCATTTCATACATGTCACAGCCACTCAGCTGACTACTCTGCTCTCTCTACTTTCATGACTAAGCACAGCTCAAATGCTATCTATAATTGTGCAGGTGGCACCACTGTTGTTGTCAGAGTCTCAGACGGTGACGAGGAGGCGTACAGGATCGAGACAGAGCAGTTGGTTGAGTGATGTCACAGTAGCAACCTTGCACTCAATGCCAGCAAGACTGAAAAACTGATTGTGGACTTCAGGAAGGGGAAGTTGTAAGAACACAAACCTGTCATCCTTGGGGGCGGGGGGGGGGGTGGGTTGGTGCCAAAGGTGGAAAAGGTAAGCAGCTTCAAGCTCCTGAGTGGTAATGTTTGAGAGGACCTATCCTAGGCCCAAAACATTGATGTAATCATGAAGTAGGCATGTCAGCAGCTAGACATCAACAGGAGCTTAAGGAGATTTGGTATGTTACCAAAGACTCAAGCAAATTTCTACAAATATGTGGTGGAGAGCATTCTGATCGGTTGTGATGAGCAGATAATGTGGCCAGCATTTAATTGTAAGATGTCCAATTGCCTCAGAACAGTGACTGCTAGCTACAGATGAGTCTGTGCACCAACCTTTGTTAATGTAATCCCAGATTCCACCTCCAATAGGGAGATTCTGTCCGCGTAGAACCAAGTCATGCCTAACAGAGCCTAGCATTACATTATGGACAGACAATCAACCTATGTCTATAAGCTCCCTTATGAAGTTATATATTTTTTTTATTATTATTGTGTTCTTTATCTTATTGTGTTTCTTTTTGAGCTGCATCGGATCCGGAGTAACAATTATTTTGTTCTCCTTAGCTGGAAATAACGTTAAACCATCTTGAATCTTGGCTGGTCTCACCACCAGCTGGTATGGGGGCTCCAATGCACAGGAATGGAAGAAGCTACGGAGGACTGCAGACTCAGCCGTCACGGGCACAATCAATGCACATCAAAGTCACCAAAGGGCAGTGTCTCAAGAAGGCAGCATCCATGACTGAGGACCCTCACAGTGCCCTCTCCTCCTTATTACCATTGGAGATGCGGTAGAGGAGCCTGAAGACCCACAGCCAACCTTGTTGAAATAACTTCTTCCCCTCTGTCAGCAGATTTCTGAACAGTCCATGAACTCACTATTCCACTTCTTCAATACTTATTTTTTATTATTATGTAAGTTTTCTATATCTTGCTCTTGACTGCTGCTACAAAACGGACAAATTTCACAACATATATCAGCGGTAACAAACCTAACAGACCTGATTCTCAGATCCAACCCATACGGTGCATGAACCCTGGTAAAACTAATCTGTGTAATATCAGAGATATTTATAAACATGAAAGATTAATGGTATTTCCTGCCCCTCTGCTGGTGGGGTCACGTATCCTGTTGTGAGGTCTGACGCTGTTTTTAGTTCTAGCTTATTGTCGGTAACATTGTTACACAACAGGAAATGAGATCTTCTGCATCTTACGAAGAGGTCATGCGATTATTTTGAACTTTGTACACCACAAAGTGTATTGAGAAGTACAATGTTTACCGTAGGCAGTATTTGCAGCACTGCAAGAATTGAACAAGGTCCACAGTTGACAGATGGAATAGTTTCAGTTTAGATCCTTTTTTATGCCATGGACCAATACCATTAAGCAAGGGCCATAAACTTCAGGTTGGGAACTACTGGTCAAGATTCTGAGGTGTTTTGTCACTCCCAGCATTATAAATCCCAGTGTGCCAATGTTATTTATGGATGTTATTACTGGTAGGGAGTAAAGTTTTTGTTTCTTTCTTTCAACTAGTTTCCGCAGTCCAGGTGCAGTAGCAGGTAATGATTTAACAAGGGATTTTGTTATTAATTCCCTTCCCTTCCATGATTCTGAAATCTGACTTCCCTGAAGATTAATTAACAGGCAAAAGCTTCCAAAACATTTCAAAGCGCACAGGCCAAACTCACAGAACATTGAACGTAGGCCACAAAATATAGAACAGAGAACAGGCAAGTTTGGCAACAGCCCCCTCAGCCCACAATGTTGTGCCAGTGACCAATGCGACCAGCAGTGACTGGTTACTCTTTTCTTCACTGCTTTTTTTAATGATTTTGATTGGGGTGCTCTTGATACAGATTGGCTTTGCGGCCTGCAGCCAATGAACAGCGCAGTGCTTTTTTTTTTAAGCGTGTCGTACCAGACATCCAGCCATTCTTGTCTGGCGCGTGCTGTCAGGATTAACCGGGTTCACGTTATGAACGTTCCTGACTCGACCCTTGTATTCTTTACGAGGCGGAGTGGCTAGCTCGACACTCAACCCGGCACGGATGGAAAGCGTGCTCGGGGGTGGCCCGACCTGGATTCGAACTCGGGAACCTTTGCTCCGGAGTCCGGCGCTGATCTCACTGCGCCACCAGCTGGTCAGCACAGTGCTAAATTGTACTGAACTGAACTAAACTGAACACTCCTAGACCATTTCACAGGCTCTGTGGTTATTCTGTGTGTTACTTACTTGTTTTCTGCCATTTGCTCAATTGGTCCTTTATTTGTGCACTGGGTGTTTGACTCTTTCTTTGAATGGGTTCCATGGTGTTCCTTTGTTTTCGTGGCTGTCTGTGGGAAGACAAATCTCAGGGTTGTATACTGCAGACATACTTTGATAAGTGTACTTTTGAATCTTTGAACTAATCAAACTAGTAATTAAAAATCCCAGTAAACTAATCCCTTCTGCCTACAAAATGTCCATGTTCCCCCAAACTCTGCCCATTATTGTGGCAATCTAAGAGCCTCTTAAATGTGTCTATTGTATTTACCACCACCTGCAGTGCATCACCCTTGGCAGCCACAGTCTGAGGTGTTTAACACTTTCTGTGTAGAAAACTTGCCCCCACATCTCCTTTAGAATTTCCTCCTTTCAACTTAAAGCTATATCTTGTAAGATAATAGACCACAAGACACAGGAGCAGAATTAGGCCAATCGGCCCATCAAGTCTGTGCTGCCATTCATAGAAACATAGAAACATAGAAAATAGGTGCAGGAGTAGGCCATTCGGCCCTTCGAGCCTGCACCGCCATTTATTATGATCATGGCTGATCATCCAACTCAGAACCCAGCCTTCCCTCCATACCCCGTGACCCCTGTAGCCACAAGGGCCATATCTAACTTCCTTTTAAACATAGCTAATGAACTGGCCTCAACAGTTTGCTGTGGCAGAGAATTCCACAGATTCACCACTCTCTGTGTGAAGAAGTTTTTCCTAACCTCGGTCCTAAAAGGCTTCCCCTCTATCCTCAAACTGTGACCCCTCGTTCTAGACCTCCCCAACATCGGGAACAATCTTCCCGCATCTAGCCTGTCCAATCCCTTTAGGATCTTATACGTTTCAATCAGATCCCCCCTCAATCTTCTAAATTCCAACGAGTACAAGCCCAGTTCATCCAGTCTTTCTTCATATGAAAGACCTGCCATCCCAGGAATCAATCTGGTGAACCTTCTTTGTACTCCCTCTATGGCAAGGATGTCTTTCCTCAGATTAGGGGACCAAAACTGCACACAATACTCCAGGTGTGGTCTCACCAAGGCCTTGTACAACTGCAGTAGTACCTCCCTGCTCCTGTACTCGAATCCTCTCGCTATAAATGCCAGCATACCGTTCGCCTTTTTCACCGCCTGCTGTACCTGCATGCCCACTTTCAATGACTGGTGTATAATGACACCCAGGTCTCGTTGCACCTCCCCTTTTCCTAATCGGCCACCATTCAGATAATAATCTGTTTTCCTATTTTTGCCACCAAAGTGGATAACTTCACATTTATCCACATTAAATTGCATCTGCCATGAGTTTGCCCACTCACCCAACCTATCCAAGTCACCCTGCATCCTCTTAGCATCCTCCTCACTGCTAACACTGCCACCCAGCTTCGTGTCATCCGCAAACTTGGAGATGCTGCATTTAATTCCCTCATCCAAGTCATTAATATATATTGTAAACAACTGGGGTCCCAGCACTGAGCCTTGCGGTACCCCACTAGTCACCGCCTGCCATTCTGAAAAGGTCCCGTTTATTCCCACTCTTTGCTTCCTGTCTGCTAACCAATTCTCCACCCACACCAATACCTTACCCCCAATACCATGTGCTTTAAGTTTGCACACTAATCTCCTGTGTGGGACCTTGTCAAAAGCCTTTTGAAAATCCAAATATACCACATCCACTGGTTCTCCCCTATCCACTCTACTAGTTACATCCTCAAAAAATTCTATGAGATTCGTCAGACATGATTTTCCTTTCACAAATCCATGCTGACTTTGTCCGATCATTTCACCGCTTTCCAAATGTGCTGTTATCACATCCTTGATAACTGACTCCAGCAGTTTCCCCACCACCGACGTTAGGCTAACCGGCCTATAATTCCCCGGTTTCTCTCTCCCTCCTTTTTTAAAAAGTGGGGTTACATTAGCCACCCTCCAATCCTCAGGAACTAGTCCAGAATCTAACGAGTTTTGAAAAATTATCACTAATGCATCCACTATTTCTTGGGCCACTTCCTTAAGCACTCTGGGATGCAGACCATCTGGCCCTGGGGATTTATCTGCCTTCAATCCCTTCAATTTACCTAACACCACTTCCCTACTAACATGTATTTCGCTCAGTTCCTCCATCTCACTGGACCCTCTGTCCCTTACTATTTCTGGAAGATTATTTATGTCCTCCTTAGTGAAGACAGAACCAAAGTAATTATTCAATTGGTCTGCCATGTCCTTGCTCCCCATAATCAATTCACCTGTTTCTGTTTGCAGGGGACCTACATTTGTCTTTATCAGTCTTTTCCTTTTTACATATCTATAAAAGCTTTTACAGTCCGTTTTTATGTTCTCTGCCAGTTTTCTCTCATAATCTTTTTTCCCCTTCCTAATTAAGCCCTTTGTCCTCCTCTGCTGAACTCTGAATTTCTCCCAGTCCTCAGGTGAGCCACTTTCTCTGGCTAATTTGTATGCTACTTCTTTGGAATTGATACTATCCCTAATTTCTCTTGTCAGCCACGGGTGCACTACCTTCCTTGATTTATTCTTTTGCCAAACTGGGATGAACAATTGTTGTAGTTCATCCATGCAACCTTTAAATGCCTGCCATTGCATATCCACCGTCAATCCTTGAAGTGTCATTTGCCAGTCTATCTTAGCTAATTCATGTCTCATACCTTCAAAGTTACCCCTCTTTAAGTTCAGAACCTTTGTTTCTGAATTAACTACGTCACTCTCCATTCCTTCATGGCTGATTTATAATTTCTCTCAACCTCATTCTCCTGCCTTCTCCCCAAAACCTTTGATGCGCAGACGAATCAAGAGCCTATCAACCCCCACTTTAAATATACCCAATGACATGGCCTTCACATCTGCCCATGACAAGAACTACACAGATGCACCACCCTCTGGCTAAAGAAATTCCTCTTCATCTCTGTTCTAAATGGATGCCCCTCTACTTTGAGGCTGTGTCCTCTGGTTGTAGAATCCTTCACTATAGGAAACATCCTCTCCACATCCACTCTATCTTGGCCTTTCAACATTCGATGGGTTTCAATGAACCTTATAATACTAGAATTTCTATTCTGGGGTAAAACATTCTCTCTGTCAACCCTATCTATGCCTCCCGTAGTGTTATGAACTTCTGTCAGGTCTGCCTTCAGAATCCACTGCTCCAGAGAAAACTATCTAAGTTTGTCAAACCTCTCCTTGTAGTTAACACCTCTTCATCCAAGCAACATTCTGGTGAACCTCTTCTGCATACTTTCCAAAGCCTCCACATCCTTTCTGGAATGGGGCAACCAGAACGCCAAGTGTGTCCAAACCAAATTAGTGGTCTTTCTGGGAGAATGTGATGAAGATTTGTTAGTTGTAGCTAGTCCATTAGCCAGGGACACAAGTAGAAACTGGTGAATGGAGACAATTTTTAAAAAAAATCTTAGTCCTCATTTACCTTTCATTTGCAAGAGAATCCGAATCAGTCTTATATAACGTGAAATTTGTTGTTTTTTTTTCTGCCAGCAGTACTGTGCAAAGACATAAAGTGACAAATTACGAAATAAATCGCGAAAACAAGGGATAATGAGGCGGTATTCACGGACCTTTTGGAAATCTGACGACGGAAGGACGGCTTGGTAGCACAGTGCTCTACTGCATCAGTGACCCAGGTTCAGTTCCCATCATTGTCTGTACGGAATTTGTATGTCCTCCCCGTGACCTTGAGAGTTTGCTCCGAACGCTCGGGTTTCCTCCCACAGTCCAATGACGTACCAGTTAGTGGGTTAATCGGCCATAGTAAATTGTCCCGTGATTAGGCTGGAATTAAGAATTAGGATTGTTAGGCAACACAGCTCGAAGGGCCTATTCCTTGCTGTACCTCAATATATAAATAAAAAAGCTCTTCCTGAAATATAGAGTGTGGGTTTACAGGTTCCTGTACCTGCTCCCCGATGATAGTAATGAGAAGAGGGCATGTCTCGGGTGGTTAGGGACCTTTAGATTTACTGGAAAGGGTATTTTGCTCCCAAAGACCACCGGAAGCTATTGGTAAAGAAATGAGAGTTAAAAGTAGGATTCTGCTTTTAAAGCGCTTAAGGATTCAGTCATTCTTGAATTTCTAAACACACACGGAACGGGTTGGTGTAGTTTCCAGCTGTGAAATGGCCAGTGATGGTGCAATACACAGAGGCAGATAGATATTCAGAGCAGCTTCCAATAATGAGTAAGGCACATCCGTCACCAAATCATGAACCCCTCACTGTGGCCTCGCTCCCTAGACACCATGCTTGGCAGCAATTCTTGCTGATCATATGATGATTTCTCAAGACCTTTGTCTAACTCCCAGAATACAAATTCTAGGAGTTTGCTGGCAACGTATTGTAGGCCATCTAATTCGAAGTTCTCTGTATTATTTTATATCAAGCGGTATTTACCAACCTCCTGTCAACTATTACAGAATCTGGGAAATTTTAGAAGATCCTTATCCAATGTATACTGTCACCGTTATGGTCAAAGGGTCATAGAGCAATAAAATCCTTTCAATTAAGAGTCTGAGCCAACCATGAGACCCCACCCCCCTCATTTACATAAATCCTATATTAATCCTAAATTCCCTCCAAAACGGACAATTTACAGTGACCTGTATACCGACCTCTGCACGTTTTTTTTTGGGAAAAGGGTCTGTGGACAGACTCTGTGGACTTCAATTCAGAACACAATTTGTTTTTATTTATTGTTTGCATGAATTTTTTTCTGCATATTGGGTGTTCCACGGTTTTCTTTTTTTATGGGTCCTCTTGGGTTTCTTTGTTTCATGGCTGCCTGTAAGGAGATGTATCTCAAGGTTGTATAATATATTCATACTTTGATAATAAATGTACTTGAACTTTGAACTTTGAAACTGGAACTCCCAGACAAAAACTTGATTACAAAGAGAGCATGCAAACTCCACATAGTCAGCACCTGAGGTCAGGTTTGAACCTTGGAACAACTGATACTTGCCCCTACACCTCCTCCCTCACTACCGTTCAGAATCTCAAACAGTCCTTCCAGGTGAGGTGACACTTCACCTGCGAGTCTGTTGGGGTCATCTACTCTATCCACTGCTTCTGGTGTGGCCTCCTGCAAACCCGTGAGACCTGACGTAGTCTGGGAGACCGCTTCACTGAGCACCTATGCTCCGTCTGCCAGAAAAAGTGGGATCTCCCAGTGGCCACCCATTTCAATTCCACTCCCCATTCCCACTCTGACATGTCAGTCCATGCCTTCCTCTACTGCCGCGATGAGGCCATTCTCCGGTTGGAGGAGCAATACCTTATATTCCATCTGGGTAGTCTCCAACCTGATAGCATGAACACTGATTTCCCAAACTTCTAGTAATTGCACCCCATCCCCTTTCACCATTCCCCATTCCTGTTTCCCTCTCTCACTTGATCTCCTTACCTGCCCATCACCTCCCTCTGGAGGCTCCTCCCCCTTCCCTTCTACCCTCTTCTATCAGATTCCTCCTCCTCCAGCCCACGATCCCTTTCACCAATCAACTGCCCAGCTCTTTACTTCACCCCCTGCCCCTCTCCCAGTTTCACCTATCACCCGCCACCTTGCACTTCTTCCTCCCCTCCCCCCACCGTCTTACTTTCCAGTCCCGATGAAGGGTCCCGGCCTGAGACGTCGACTGTTCACTCTTTTCCAAAGATGCTGCCCGGTCTGCTGAGATCCTCCAGCATTCTGGTGTGTGTTGCTTTGGATCTCCAGCATCTGCAGATTTTCTCATGTTTGTGAAAGGTAAAATGAATCTGTGTTTAAGTATTCGTCCACCATTTACTGTTAGCAAGTTACATTTTGATTCACATAAACATTTCCACGTGGACAGCCAGCACCTTTTTTCCCCAAGGCAACAATGGTTAATATGAGAGGACATACATTTAATTTGATCAGGTGAAAGGAAAGGAGGGATATCAGAGGAAAGTTTCTTACTCAGAGAGCGGGAAGTGCATGTTAAATGCAGAACAAGTGCAACTCCCTGTCAGGGGTGGTGGTAGAGGCAGGTACATTAAGAAACTTTAGAGACTCTTAGACAGGCACATACATGAAAGAAAATGAAGGGCTATGTGGGAGGCAAGGGTTAAATGAATCTTGGAGTAAGTTGAAGGGTTGGCACCATGTCATTGGCTGTACTGTGCTGTACTGTTCTATGTTCTATCTGTTTCAACTAATTCACAGTGGGACCTTGATTCTCTAAAGACCAAATGGGTGAAATGTGAGGACTATGCGCAGGGGAGAGGAAGAGAACAATTTTGACCCTTCTTTCCATTATTCATAGAGCTGTCAGTCTGCCAATTCTCTTTGTGAAAACAAGATACACTTTTTTTCCAAGGACCCCGGTGTAAAACCAGCCTCTCTTTATTCAATCAAACTACTTTTGTTAGATTTAAATAGCTTGATGTAGGATTTCTAAGAAATTTCAGAATCTACAAGAATGGCAAATTATCGATGCACATCAGAACCTACCATGGATGCTGAATAGGTTACAAGGATTTTTGTTCATGCGTTTGCCATTGTGGTTGTTGGGGGAAACCATTCAGGAACTTAAGGTTTGAGTAGGGGCATCAGGGCTAGTGGTACCGTGATGGATTTCCTGGTAGAGCAGAGAGATTGGTGTCCTGAGGGAGACCGCAGTCAGAGGGCCGCGCTATTGGCTGTGGCATGCTCATTGTGTGGGCAGTGCTTTATCCACCCTGAGTGACCTGTACCACTTGTGTAACGAACATATGCAGCTGAATGTCCAAACGTGGAGTGCACGCCATTGGAAGCTGTCCAGAAATGCACTGCATCCTGGATACCAAGATATCTCCATGCATTAGGTTATCTCAAAACATGACACAAGTGGGATCTACATGAATGCATTCAATGTCCACTTAAAACTGGTGTGGTTTTATGAAGAATAGTGTTCGACCAAATGTGCAGGCATTTTTTTTGAGGATGTCACAAGTATAAAGATGGCAGACCAAGAGGTGTATCTGGATTTCCAAAGGCATTTGAACGGCTACCACATAAAAAATCATTACATAAAGTGCAATCTTGCTTGCTAGGGGATAACATTAAGGTAGACTGAAGAGGAATTATGTCTTTTTCAGGTTGGCAGGCTGCTTCAATAGAGGTCAGTAATATACTCAGAGCAAATCACACATTCTGCTCATGAATTAAGTAAGAATGTAGAATGAAATCTGCTGGTAATGCAAAGTGAAATCAGAATCAGCCACATGTTGTGAAATTTGTTGTTATGTGGCAGCAGTACATTCCAATATATAATAATAACTGTGAATTAAATACAAATACAGCAGTTTCAAGTTTCTCAGTGTCAAGATCTCTGAGGGTCTAACCTGGTCCCAACATATCGATGCAGTTATAAAGAAGGCAAGACAGCGACTATACTTCAGTAGGAGTTTTAAGAGATTTGGTATGTCAACAAAACCGCACAAAAACTTCTGTAGATGTACCATGGAGAGCATTCTGACAGGCTGCATCACTCTCTGGTATGGGGTAGGGTCTACTGCACAAAACTGAAATAAGCTGCAGAAGGTTGTAAATTTAGTTGGCTCCATCTTGGGTACTAGCCTACAAAGTACCCAAGACATCTTCAAGGAGTGGTGTCTCAGGAAGGCAGCATCCATTATTAAGGACCTCCAGCACCCAGAACATTCCTTGTTCTCATTGCTAACATCAGGTAGGTGGTACAGAAACCTGAAGGCACGCACTCAGCAATTCAGGAACAGCTTCTTCCCCTCTGCCACCCAATTCCTAAATGGACATTGAACCCTTAAACACTGCTTCACTTTTTTAATATATATTATTTCTGTTTTTTGCATGATTTTAATCTACTCAATAGTAGAGCTACTAGGACTTGATGTTTCAATCCCTATGGTAAGTCGGCACTCTTGATGTTGGCAGTGGGTTTGGAGTGGCGACAAGGAGGGAGGGTAGGTACATCATCGGGGTCATCAGGTGGGCACCCTCCTTCTTTGACGTTTCGTTGATAAGCCTACGACATCTCCAGAGGGCTCAACGGTGCTACCTGGCGTCCCAGATACACCCCCTCAGTTCCATACCCTCCTGTCTTCATCTTGCAGCCCAGTTGTTGTCTTTCCTTTTAATCCAAATCCAATTGCTGCTTTCTTCTGCTGCGTTTGACAAGGATTTGATTGCTTGTTGGAGGGAGTGACCCCTCACCCCTATCTTCTTCAATAGACTGGTCGTAGATGTAGCAACGAATCCCCTGCATCCCACTTTTACAGGGAAAATCTTGGTCTTCCAGCCATTCTGGGCAGCTTCAGTTGCCAGTTCAGAGTACTTGGTCTTTTCCCTCTCATAAGCTTCTTATATGTACACTGCAATTTATTTATTTATTGTTATTATTTTTAATCTTCTATATTATGTATTGCATTGAACTGCTGCTTCTAAGTTAACAAATTTTACGACACATGCTGGTGATAATAAACCTGATTCTGATTCTGATATATATATAAAATGGTTATATTAAATAAGGTAGTGCTAAAAATAGAAATAAAAAAGTAGTGAGATAGTGCCCATGGGTTCAATGTCCATTCAGAAATTGGACGGCAGAAGGGAAGAAGCTGTTCTGGAATTGTTGAGTGTGTGTCTTCAGGCTCCTGTATCTCCTTCCTGATGTTAGCAATGAGAACAAGGAATGTCCTGGGTGATGGAGGGCCTTATAGATGGATGCTGCCTTTTTCAGGCATCACTGTTTGAAAATGTCCTAGATACTGGGGAGGTTAGTGCTCATGATTGAACTGACTGAGTTCACAAATTTCTGCAGCTTATTTCAATCCCGTGCAGTAACCCACCCCTATACCGGACGGTGATGCAGATAGTTAGAATGCTCTGCTGCACAGGACATCAAATGACACAAAGGTAGTCGAGCTATGAGGAGACCGTAAAATGATATGCACGAGTAATTGGGCAGAAAGAAGGCAGAGTGTAATTATAGAAATGTGAAGTTATGTTGTTTATTTTGTTTTACTTATTAATTTTCCAGCACCTGGGCATCATAATCCCTAACCACACACACAACATGCTGGTGGAACTCAGCAGGTTAGGCAGCATCTATGGAAAAGAGGCAACAGTTGACATTTCAGGCCGAGGCCCTTCTTCGGTACTGGGGAATGGGGGGGGGTGTATATGGCTGAATTAAAAGGTTGGGGGGCAGGAAAAGAGGCTGGCTAGAAGATGACACTTGAAACCAGGTGTGTGGGGAAGGTCAAGGGCTTGAGCGGAGAGAAGGGTGGACCATAGGAGAAAAGGAAGGGGCAGGGGACCCATGGGGAAGTGATTGGCAGGTCAGAAGAAGTAAAAGGTCAGAGTGGGGAATAGACGAGGGGGGGACAATTTTGTTCACCAGAAGGTGAAAATTGATATTCATGCCATCAGGTTGGAGGCTTCTCAGATGGTATAGAAACATAGAAACATAGAAAATAGGTGCAGGAGTAGGCCATTCGGCCCTTCGAGCCTGCACCGCCATTTATTATGATCATGATATAAGGTGTTGCTGCTCCACCCTGAGGGTGTCCTCATCTTGTCACAAGAGGAGACCAGGGATCAACATGTCAGAAGGAGAATGGGAATTGGAACAGGAATTAAAATGCTTGGCCATCTGGAAGTCTCGCTTGTGGCAGATGGTGCAGAGGTGCTTGATGAAGAGATCTCAATTTACAACGAGTCTCAATAATGTAGCGGAAGCCACATAATCACTAAATACCCTGAGAACAAAATGAACTTGTAGTACAGGTGCTGCAAGCAGTTGAGAAAACAAATCGTATGTTGACCTTCACTACTCAATGATTTACGTACAGGAACAAGGACAGCTTGCTGCAGCTGGCTGGGACATCGCGCCGTAGTTTTGGTCTCCTTATCTGAGGAAGGACGATCTTGCTATGGAGGAGGTACAGTGAAGGTTTAGGCTTGTATTCAATGACGTGTGGAAATTTCAAAAGAGATCTCACATCTATCTGTAAGTTTCTAACAGGAACTAATAGACTAAATACTGGGAGGATAGGCGAGCATTGAAAGGTTCAGAACCAGCGGTCACAGCCTCAAGGATAAAGATATGTCATTTGGAACTGAGACTGGAAGAAATGTCTTCACCCAGAGCATGGTGAACTTGTGAAATTCTGTCACACAGAAGGCAGTTGAGGCACACACATGGGTTCAGGCCTTTTGCCTCCTGTGTCAATACTGCTCAACAAACACCTATTTACACTATTCCAATATTAACCGTGTTTTATTCTCTCCATGTTCTCAGCTACATACAGGGGGCAATTTAAAGCTTAGAATTAATTGTCACACGTACATCAAAGCATTGAAACATGCAATGAACTGCATCATTATGCATCAACGACTAATGCAGTCCGAGGACATGCAGACATCTCACCTCTCCCGGAAGTTTCGGGAGTCTCCCGCATATTAATAGTGGCTCCCTGATGCCCGCAAATTATATACAATATCATGGAAATCAATTTTTTTGAGAGTGAGCGAGCGAGTGACCACGAGAGAGAGAGTGCGCGCGAGGGAGAGCAAGAGCAAGCAAGCGAGAGCGCGAGAGAGAGCGAGAGCGCGTGAACAAGAGAGCGAGAGAGCGTGCGAGCGACCACGTGAGAGAGAGAGAGAGAGCACGAGCATGAGAGAGAGCGAGAGCGCGCCATGGCAGACCTTGTTCCAAAAACAGAAAATATAAAACGTACGTCACCCCAGACTACCCTAAAGTGTACCCCTGCCTAATAGGGGTCAAAAATAATGACAGTGTTGCTCGCTGCACTGTTTGCAACAGTGACTTTTCTATTGCCCATGGTGGGTTAAGACTGTAAAAGACATGTTGAGGTGAGTTTAACAGGTGTCATTCATTCATTAGCATAGCTAACATTATTTAAACCAGCTGGCTAGCTGCTAAGGAGCTACTCTATTGCAGACATCCCACCTCTCCCGGAAGTTCCGGGAGTCTCCCGCAAATTGATGGTGCTACCTCCCTGAAATGAGTTTTTGCAGGGTGGGATGTCTGGACATGTAGGAGGCAGCCCACACGTATCACTATACATCTGGCACCAACATTGCATGCCCACAACTCACTGACCCTAACCCGTACGCCCTTGGAACGTGGGAGGAGACCAGAGCACCCATGGGAAATCCATGCGGTCACGGGCAGACCGTACAAACTCTCTTTGACAATGGTGGGAATTGAACACTAATCACTGGTGCTGTGAAGCATTGCACTAAGTACTATGATACCATACCATCCAAAGCAGCTAATTAACCAACCAAACAGCTGTGGCACTGTGCACCCCATGTTCAACATGAAATATATTCAAGAAGAATGCAAGTATGTCTTGTTATGCTAAGGAGAGCGAAGCATGTTGTGTATTGAATATTTAGGTAATACTTGAGCAATCTTGCGTATCTATTGGTTGATTAAGCATTCCTTTTCATTTAAATAATTAATGATGGCTTGCATGTAAAAATACTTTAATTGCATACGTCATCATGCCACCACATGATACGAACGCGCCTCACTTAAAGTAAACTCAAAGTTAGACCCACATTTCAGACTCCAGTGTCTTCCTTTGAATTAGTCTAATGTTCTGAATTTAGAAAGCATAACAAACAATATTGGGGAGAAGGCAAGGGCAGGATAGTGAAGAGGATTATCAGCCATGAGTAGGTAAGGAGAAAGACCAGGTGCCTAACCTTGCCCTGCTTTTCTGTTTCCATTTTCCTGTTTTTGTTTTGATTAATTAAAGCTCGCCCAATCAAATAGTGTTCTATCACACTTGTGACTTGTAACTTCTGGAAGATTGAAAATAAAAGCTCTGGGCCATCAGCAGTTGAGTCACTCATTGTAGGTTTCCCAGACTCTGACCTACTTACAGCCACAATATTGATATGGCTGCTCAGTTGAGGTTCTGGATACTGGTGGCCCCAGTTAACGATGAAGGAGGTGGTCATGTCACTGATCTTCAATGTTTGGTGTCTAGACTCTCTCTTGTTGGTCATTGTCTGGCAGTCTTGATCAGTCGCTGGTAATTGCCACCTCATATACCAAGCCCGAATGTTGTATCTGTGCAGGTATGGACTTCTTCATTTGTTGATGAGTTATAACAGGAATTGGACATCTTCAAAAGGAAGGACGCAGCAAAAGATGGTTTGATCTAGGACTCTGCCCTGAGGAACTACTGCAGTAACATCCTGAGTAGGAATGATTGACCTTCAACAATTACCACCATCATTGACTTGAGTTAGCCCAGGGCTTGCTGATGCCACGCACCATAAAACACTGCCATTCTCTCAGTGGCAGTCACTCCCACCACTCCTTTGGAATTCAGCCAACTGCTCTGCAGTATTTTTGGATCAGGACCGTGATGAGGTTTGGAGTTGAGTGGCTTTGGAAAAATCCAAACTGGTCACAGAAGAGCAAGTTATTAATAAGTAAGCACCACTTGATAGCACCCTTGATGACAGCTTTCATCACTTTGCAAATGATTTAGAGGGGAGAGATTGGACAATGATTAGGTGGAGTGGATTTGACTTACTTTTTGTGACTATGATCTACGTTGAAAATTGATGCCGGTGTTGCAACTGTACGGGAACGGATTGGCTCAGACAGTCCTGGAGAGCAGGCTTTTCTATGTTCCTATTTTTCTGCTTTTTGTTTGAATAACCAGAGGTCATTAAGGCAAATAGTCTTCTATTGCACTTTGGCTTGTGCCTTCCGGACGATAAAAATGCCTTGGGGCATCAGAGGTTGAATCACTCACTGCAGGTTATTCGGACTCTGACCGACTCAGCCACAGTATTCATTTGGGTGGTCACTTGAGTTTCGGCACAGTGACAGCTCCAGGATATTGATGACTTCTGGTCTACTGGCCCAGTGCTCTTGCTGTCAGCTGGAGGGAATTGAACTGGTTGAGGACTGGCTTTGGTGACAATGGGGAACTCGGGAAGAACTGAGATAGATGATCTAGTCGACACTCCTAATTGAACACGGTGCAGTTGAGCCGAAACAATAGAAAAATAGAGAAACTGGAACAACTGTTCCAGTACAGACTGGAATTGGTGTAAACATTCAGGTCTGACAAGCAATTGGAAATAAATGATATCTTGAACTTTGTTACAAAGGGCTATTACGTTCCTTAAGGCCGATATAGCCAGGGGTGGTAGAGGGGATAAGCTCCCACTATCTGTTAAGTGCTTCCAATGTTGTGTGTCTCAAATAACCTCTAACAAGCAATTCCAGCTCCTTGCCTTCACATGTGGCTTAGCTTCTAAGCCCAGTGAACCCGTTTCTATTGACAGGAGAAGGGGAAAAGAAGGGTTACTGGTGCCTTAAAACCAGTCACTGTGGGACAATGGAGCTCATCAGCTGTAGTTGGCAGCTCATCAAGGAGAAGGAAAACTCTGATCTCAAACTACCACTGCCATGCGGCAATACCCACACACGGAGAAGACTTTGGGAGCAAACCTTGAGGAAAAATCTCGTGCTGGAGTCCCTAAGGCAATCACTTGTTGAGTTCAACGCTGACTGGCAACTCTTGCGACGCTGTTGGTGCCAAACTGTATCAGTCTCTGTCATTTGGCATCTGCTGTGTGGAGAGCCCACTACATGGGGAACAACTGCTTTCCGTATTATACTGTCCTGGCTCATGTACTGACTTGTACATCACACAGAGAGCTGGATGGAACACCCGTGGTCGACCCTGACTAACAGAGGGTTTCAATTGCAAAGGCTGTGGAGCACAAGTAAGGGAGTATAACAGGAGTTCTACAGAATAATTTAGCTATGCCTTTCATTCAGTCATGCTACAATAAGGTTAACCATTAATTAGCAAAGATAAACTCCTGAGCACAAGGTCTCTTTGCATGAGAGAGCAATGATGTTATAACCAAGAGAATATCCAATGCTGACATGATGTTTGTAATATGTCTCCAGGACAAAAATAGATACTGAAACTGATACTACTGACAAGAATTTTCAAATCAGCTAAATGACTGTAAGCTGTTTGATTGCATAATCTGTTCAACACACTCCTGTACGCAACATTATACTGTCAATATCTGTGCACACTCTATCTGCAATAATTGGAATTTCAAGGTTGTATGCAGAAAGCATTCATTCATTGATTGTCTGCTGTGTCATATGATGGATGATCATGGTCTTGACCATGATTGTTCTTGACAAGTTTTTCTACAGAAGTGGTCTACTTTTGCCTTCTTCTGGACAATGTCTTTACAAGACAGGTGACTCTAGTCATTATCTATGCTCTTCAGAGATTGTCTGTCTAGTGTCAGTGTTTGCCTAGTCAGGACGTGATATGCACCAGCTGCTATACAACCATCTATCATGTGCTCCCATGCGGTCTTTGTCGAGTATCTTTGCTCCATCTGCAGAAAGCAGGAGTTCCCGGTGGCCAACCATTTTAATTCCCATCCCCATTCTCATTCCAACATGTTGGTCCATGGCCTTCTCTTCTGCCACAATGAGGCCACTCTCAGGCTGGAGGAGTAAAACCTCACACATCAAGCCTCCTACTTGATTGCATGAACATTGACTTCTCCAACTTCCAGTAATTTTTCCCTCTTGCTCCTCCCCCTTCTTCAATTCCCTCTCTGGCCCCTTCTTACCTCTTCTCTTCTCCTCACATACCTATTACCTCTCCCCGATGCCCCTCCATCTTCCCTTTTTCCTATAGTTCACTCTCCTCTCCTATCAGATTCCTTCTTCTCCAGCCCTTTATCTTTTCCACCTATCACCTGCTAGCTTCTTACTTCATCCCCCTTACCCCACCCACCTGGCTTCACCCATCACCTTCAAGCTTGTTCACCTCCCCACCTCCCACCTTCTTATTCTGGCTTCTTCCCTCTTCCTTTCTAAGATAAGACCATAGGATATAGGAGCATAAGTAGACCATTCAGCCCGTCGAGTCTGCTCCACCATTCAATCATGGGTTGATCCATGTCTTCCCAGTCATCCCACTGCCCTGCCTTCTCCCCATATCCTTTGATGCCCTGGCTAATTAAGAACCTATCTATCTCTGCCTTAAATACACCCAATGACTTGGCCTCCACAGCCGCACATGGCAACAAATTCCACAGATTTACCACCCTCTGACTAAAGTAATTTCTCCACATCTCTGTTCTAAATAGACGTCCTTCAATCCTGAAGTCATGCCTTCTTGTCCTAGATTCCCCTACCATGGGAAATAACTTTGCCATATCTAATCTGTTCAGGCCTTTTAACATTCAGAATGCTTCTGAGATTCCCCCCTCATTCTCCTGAACTCCAGGGAATACAGCCCAAGAGCTGCCAGATGTTCCTCAAATGGTAACGCTTTCATTCCTGGGATCATTCTCGTGAATCTTCTCTGAGACCTCTCCAATGTCAGTATATCCTTTCTAAAATAAGGAGCCCAAAACTGCACACAGTACTCCAATTGTGGTCCAAGAACTCCACATCTACTGCATCTCCTTTGTCTATTCTGCTTGTAATTTCCTCAAAAAGTTGCAGTCAGACAGGATTTTCCTTTCAGGAAACCATGCTGGCTTCGGCCTATCTTGTCATGTGCCTCCAGGTACTCCATAATCTTATCCCTAACAATCAATTCCAACAACTTCCCAACTACTGATGTCAGGCTAACAGGTCTATAGTTTCCTTTCTGCTGCCTCCCATCCTTCTTAAATTGCGGAGTAATATTTGCAATTTTCCAGTCACCTGGTACAATGCCAGAATCTATCGATTCTTGAAAGATCATTGTTAATGCCTCCGCAATCTCTCCAGCTACTTCCTTCAGAACCCAAAGGTGCATTTCATCAGGTCCAGGAGATTTATCCACCCTCAGACCATTAAGCTTCCTGAGCACCTTATCAGTTGTAATTTTCACTGCACATACTTCACTTCCCTGACACTCTTGAATGTCCAGCATACTGCCTTCCACTTGTCTTATTGTCTTCCATATTGTCTTCCATATTGTCTTCCACTGTGAAGACTGATGCAAAATATGCATTCAGTTCCTCTGTCATCTGTGCATCTCTCATTAAAATATCTCCAGCATCATTTTCTATTGGTCCTATATCTATCCTCAATTCTCTTTTACCCTTTATATACTTAAAAAAGCTTTTAGTATCTTCTTTGATATTAGTCGCCAGCTTCCTTTCATAATGACCTTCTTAGTTTCCTTCTGCAAGTTTTTAAAAGTTCCCCAATCCTCTATCGTCCCACCAGCTTTGGCTTCTTTGTAAGCCCTCTCTTTTGCTTTTACTTTGGCTCTGACTTCACTTGTCAGCCAAAGTAGCGTCCTTCTTCCATTCAAAAATTTCTTCTTATTTGGAATATATTTGTCTTCCCTCATTTTTCACAGAAACTCCAGACATTGCTGCTCTGCTGTCCTTCCTGATAGTGCCCCCTTGCAGTCAACTTTGGCCAGTTCCCCTCTCATGCCATTGTAATTCCCTTTATTCCACTGAAATACCAACACATTGGGATTTAGTTACTCCTTCTCAAAGTTCAAAATGAACTCGATCACTGTTGGTGATCACTGTTCCCTAAGGGTTCCTTAACCTTAAGATCTGTTATCACCTCTAGATCATTGTATAACACCCAATTCAGCACATCCGACCCCTAGTGGGCTCAACAACAAGCTGTTCTAAAAAGCCATCCCTTAGACAAATTCTCTCTCTTGAGGTTCAGCACTGGCCTGGTTTTCCCAATCCACTTTCATGTTAAAATCCCCAACAATTATCATGACATTTCCCTTCTGACATGCTTTTTCTATCTCCTGCTGTAATTTGTAATCCACATCCCAGCTGTTTTTTGGAGGCCTGTATACATCTGCCGTTAGGGTCCTCTTACCCTTGCCATTTTTTAACTCAACCCACAGAGACTCTACACCTTCCGATCCCACGTCATCCCTTTCTAATGATTTAATATTATTTCTTATACACAGGGCCACACCACCCCCTCTGCCTACCAACCTATCTTTCCGATACACCGTATATCCTTGGACGTTCAGCTCCAAATGGCAGCCATCCTTTAGCCAAGTTTCAGAGATGGCCGTAACGTCATACTTGCCAATCTGTA
This sequence comes from Mobula hypostoma, assembly GCF_963921235.1. Lineage (NCBI taxonomy): Eukaryota > Metazoa > Chordata > Chondrichthyes > Myliobatiformes > Myliobatidae > Mobula > Mobula hypostoma. The sequence continues at coordinate 62,000,776 of NC_086111.1, read as the reverse complement.
GCTGAATTGCAAGATCATTCTTATGCTGCGTGCATTCAGCTATAACACTTTCAGTCCAGTATTTGTTGCTTTCTGTTGTAAATCATCCCACTGGCTGTGATTATGCCTCATCTCCTGCCTGTCCTTCCTATCATCTCTGTTGCATGCTATCTTTGATTTATTTCTGTTTTCCCCTTCCTCAGCCCTATCACTCTGGTTCCCATCCCCCTGCCAAATTAGTTTAAATCCTCTATTAAACCTGCATACTAGAGGTGAGGGGTCTTATCCTGAATCGTTGACTGTTAGTTCATTTCGATGTCTGAGGCCTGGCCTGCCCATTTCCTCCAGCGTTTTGTGTGTGTTGGTAATGTGGGGTTTTGATGGTCACAAAATGGCAGCAGGATTTCTCTGCACAACAGCTAGATGTTGTCTCAGATTAATTTGTTGTATGCTGAGAGATGCCATGTGCATGGTTCATAAATGCAAACTATCTACTGTCAGGTCAGGTTAAGCTAGATGTAAATTTGTGGTCCTAATTTTGTAGAAGACTTAAGCATATAACCATATAACAATTACAGCATGGAAACAGGCCATCTCGGCCCTTCTAGTCTGTGCCGAACTCTTACTCTCACCTAGTCTCACTGACCTGCACTCAGCCCATAACCCTCCATTCCTTTCCTGTCCATATATCTATCCAATTTAACTTTAAATGACAACATCGAACCTGTCTCAACCACTTCTGCTGGAAGCTCGTTCCACACAGCTACCACTCTCTGAGTAAAGAAATTCCCCCTCATGTTACCCCTAAACTTTTGCTCTTTAACTCTCAACTCATGTCCTCTTGTTTGAATCTCCCCCACTCTCAATGGAAAAAGCCTATCCACGTCAACTCTATCAATCCCCCTCATAATTTTAAATACCTCTATCAACCTTCTACACTCCAAAGAATGAAGACCTAAGTTGTTCAACCTTTCTCTGCATGTTGAAGACTTGCATTAAATTCACAAGGAGATGAGCTATAACCTCTTGGTGCATGCAAAAGAGAATAAAAATTGTCCTAGCTTTTTTACTAATTCATGGGACATTAAGTAAGGTCCATTCCTATTCTGTTCTGTTCCGCTTACAATGCCTAACCACTCCACTTCTCTGTAACCTCCTCCAGTCTTACAACTCTCCCAGCGATCTATTCTTCTCTAATTCTCGCCGCCATTCACTTCTTGTTCACTCAGCAATTAGCAAAGGCGTAATGTTGAGGCCTCACTTGGAGTTCTGTGAGCAGTTTTGGGCCCTTTATCTAAGAAAGGATGTGCTGACATTGGAGAAGATTCCAAGAAGGTTCACAAAATTGATTCTGGGATTGAAAGGCTTGTCTTATGAGATGCGTTTGGTGGCTCTGGGCCTCTACTCCCTTTAATTTAGAAGAATGAGGGCTGACTTCATTGAAACCTGTCGAATTGTGAAAGGCCTTGATAGAGTGGATGTGGAGAGGATGTTTCTTATGGTGGGGGGGAGTCTAAGACCAGAGGATACCACCTCAGAATAGAGAGGTGTCCTTTCAGTACAACACTGAGGAGGAACTTCTTTAGACAAAGAGTGGCGAATCTGTGAAATTCATTGCCGTAGGTAGCTGTGGAGGCCGAGTCATTAGGTACATTTAAGGCAGGGGTTGATAGATTCTTGATTTGTCAGGGCATGAAGGGATACGGGGAAAAGGCAGAAGATTGGGGCTGAGAGGGAAAATGGATCACCTATGGTGAAATGGTGGAGCAGACTCGATGAGAAAAATGGCCCATTTCTGTTCCTATATCTTATGATGGTATGGTATTCATACCTTCAGGCACTTAGGCCCCCAGCTCTGGAATTCAGTATCTAAATCCTATAATTTCTGCAGCTTCGATCCTTTAAGGCCCTCCTAAATACTTCCCTCAGCAAGTGTGACTAGATTAAATTGACATATTGGTCAGCACGGATGAGTTGGACTGAAGGGCCTGTTTCTATGCTGTATAGTGCTGTGAGTCTGTGACTCATTATTAATGCTTTAGTACCTTTTCCCTCAAATAAGGACAAAACAGCAATACTATATTTTCAAACTCAAAATTTCAGGAAATGGACTTTTATTATTGGAAGGAGCATTAACATCTAAGAGAACCAAAATCTTGTCGTTGGGTTTAGGAACTTGCCTCAATGACCCGGAGAGCTATGCTGGCTGGAGCCAGGGCTTTATGCTTTGGCTCTTGGTACAGTCACCCATGCCAAACAGGTCAAAGAGTAGATGCCAGACTAAGAGTTTTCCACTGGGCCTCTAGTTCGGGGGTTCAGATAAGGACTAACAACCCAGACTGGTAAAACAAAATTGTTACGGAAGCAGCAACGAAGAATCCTTCTACATCTGAGTGCGACGGTATTCCTGAGTCTCCACCCGGGACCTGCATGACTGACAGTAGTGAAAACAGAGGGGAAGCTCCTGACATGATGTGAACACTGCCAGACATGGAGCACTTTCATTGCTGCCCTAACCACCAGTGGCATAACAGGTAGTAAGTAAGTAAGCGATAAGCATTAAACAAGTTACACTTGCATCAAGAGCCATGCTATATTGGTATACAGTATTACATTATACTTCAGTTCTGATGACTTTGCTGTTTAATCTTCAATGTCACCATTAAATACAGCCCTCCTTACATCCTTACCACACTAGGAAAAGGCATTCGAAAGGGCTCATTTTCCGATACTGACCAATCAGCTGTAAATGGCCTCTGAAAACTCCGCCAATAATAAAACCAGACATTCAGAATCCGTTTAAGTTGCCAACAGATGTCGAATGCCACTGTTTAGTGCCAGCAATGCAAGGCTTTAATCTAATGATGGCACAACTCTCACTGCTAACAGGAGTCTAATAATAGAAGGGTCAATCCCATCATGCAACACTGCTCTGCATTAAATGACCGTTAAGTGACATTAACATGAGATGTTGTCAGTGAACTTCGAGAACGTGTGTGTGTGCGTGTATGTGAGAGAGAGAGAGAGAGAGAGAGAGAGAGAGAGAATGAAAGAGGGATAGAGACAGACAAGCAGAGAGGCAGTGTAAATAAAAGTAATGTTATTTATATTCCCCCTACACCCGTAGAAATAGGTACTCGCTGGCAGAGTATCCCCTTACATCTTGAGTAAAGCAACAACAGCAAAAGGGATCTTGAGACCATTATTGTTCTCTGGCGCTTTCAGCTCCACTGAGGTCAATGGGTTGAGACCTGTGTTGCCTAGCGAACAATGTCATTTGCTGCACAACTGAGGCTGAGGGAATATGAGGAGCATTGGCACGAGAGCAAGCAATTTCACACCGAGTTGAGCTTCGATGCTATCTGGGCAAAATCAACTTTGAATTGTGTAGTGCTATGAAAACAATGCCATGCTATGCCAATTTTTTGCCTAATGCATGTAAATTCAACAAACACAACCCATTTGGGCACTCCTTAAATTTTATTCCTCCAAGAGGACCACGACCTTGTTATGGTTTGGAGGCTAGCATGCCTCACTGACCTGGAGAGCTATGTTGGCTGGAGTCAGGACCCTGTGCTTTGGCTCCTGTCAGGTCCAAGGGTAGAGGCCAGACTAAGCGTGGTCCACTGATCCTCAAGGTTTGGGGGTTCAACTCAGGGCTAACGATCCTTACTGGTAAAACAAAGCTGTTATGGAAACAGCAATGAAGAATCCTTCTACAACTGAGTATCCAAGGACAGAAGGAGATGAAGGACCTTCATTTTTGCCTTAAATGTCAGTGGCATAATGGGCAGTAAATAATTAAGTACAAAATGTATTAGGTTAAAATCTGAATTTAACAGCTCATGGAATCCTTTATCCATTTTTGCCATAGTTGGATGCATCAGCAAGGGAGATGAGGCTGAGTACAGGGCTACGGTAGGAAACTTTGTCACAGGGTGTGAGCAGAATTATCTGCAGCTTAATGTGAAAAAGACTAAGGAGCTGGTGGTAGACCTGAGGAGAGCTAAGGTACCGGTGACCCCTGTTTCCATCCAGGGGGTCAGTGTGAACATGGTGGAGGATTACAAATACCTGGGGATACGAATTGACAATAAACTGGACTGGTCAAAGAACACTGAGGCTGTCTACAAGAAGGGTCAGAGCCGTCTCTATTTCCTGAGGAGACTGAGGTCCTTTAACATCTGTCGGACGATGCTGAGGATGTTCTACGAGTCTGTGGTGGCCAGTGCTATCATGTTTGCTGTTGTGTGCTGGGGCAGCAGGCTGAGGGTAGCAGACACCAACAGAATCAACAAACTCATTTGTAAGGCCAGTGATGTTGTGGGGAAGGAACTGGACTCTCTGTCGGTGGTGTCTGAAAAGAGGATGCTGTCTAAGTTGCATGCCATCTTGGACAATGTCTCCCATCCACTACATATTGTACTGGTTGGGCACAGGAGTACATTCAGCCAGAGACTCATTCCGCCGAGATGCAACACTGAGCGTCATAGGAAGTCATTCCTGCCTGTGGCCATCAAACTTTACAACTCCTCCCTTGGAGGGTCAGACACCCTGAGCCAATAGGCTGGTCCTGGACTTATTTCCATCTGGCATAATTTACATATTATTATTTAATTATTTATGGTTTTATATTGCTATATTTATACTCTATTCTTGGTTGGTGCAACTGTAACAAAACCCAATTTCCCTCGGGATCAATAAAGTATGTTTATCTACAAACGGTATCTATCTATTTATCCATTTTATACAGTGAGTGTCCTCAATGCACTTATCTCACTCTTCTATACAATGATAGTCACGTGGAGGGGAACCTGCACTTGGTGGTGTTCTCAGGCACCTACTGCCCTTGTCCATTTTGGAGGTGGACACCAGAGGTTTGGGAAATGCTGTAGGTATACCCTGAATGAAGAACTCCAGTGCATTTTGTAGATGGTATACACTGTGGCCACTATGTAGTGGAAGTGGAGGGAATGAAAACTTAGGGAGGATAGTTGCAGTACCAATCAAACAAACTATGTTTTCTGGGTGGTGCTAAGTTTCATAGAGCTGTTAGGGCCAGACTCACCCATAAGACCCAGGAGTAGAATTAAGCCATTCGGCCCTTCAAGTTTTTTCCAGCATTCCATCATCCTTCTCAACATTACTCTTCTCCCCATAACTTTTGATGCTCTTACTAATTAAGAGCATATCAGCCTCTACTTTAAATACACCCAATGACTTGGCCAACACAGCCGTCAGTGGCAAAGAATTCCACAGATTCACCACACTCTGGCTAAAGAAATTGTTCCTCATCTCTGTTCTAACTGGACGTCCCTCAATTCTGAGGATGTGCCCTATCGGAAACATCCTCTCCACATCCACACTATCTAGGCCTTCCAATATTCAGTAGGTTTCAGTGAGATCCCCCCTCAGTCTTCTAAGCTCCAGTGTGTACAGGCCTGAAGCCTTTGAATACTCCTCATGTTAACCCTTTCATTCCAGGGATAATTCTCATGAACCTCCCCGGAGTCTCTCCAATGCCAGCATATCCTTTCTTAGATAAGGGGCCCAAACTGCTCACAGTCATTCAAGTGAGGTCTGACTAATACCTTATAATGCCTCAGTATTATATCCTTCCTTTCTATATTCAAGTGCTCTCAAAATAAATGCTAACATTGCATTTGCCTTCCATACCACTAACTCTACAAGTTAACTTTTAGGGAATCCTGCACAAGGAATTCTAAGTCCCTCTGCACCTCTGATTTTTGAATTTTCTCCTCATTTACAAAACAGTACACACCTCTATTGTTTCTGCGAAAGTGCATGACCATGTAATTCCTTACATTATATTGCACCTGCCACTTCTTTGCCCATTCCCCCAATCTGTCCTAGTCACCCTGCTTCCTCAACATAACCTGCCCTTCCACTTATCTTTGTATTGTTTGCGAATATGGCCACAAAGCTATCAATTCCTTCATCCAAATCATTAATAAACAACATGAAAAGGACTGGTCCCAACACCAACCCCTGCAGCACACTACTAGTCACTGGCAGCCAATCACTTTGCCTCCTGGCAGTTATCCAATCTTCTATCCATTCTGAAACCTTTCTCGTAATACTATGGGCTCTTAATTTGTTAAACAACCTCATGTGTGGAATCTTGTCAAAGGCTTTTTGAAAATCCAAATATACAACATCCACCAAACCTCCTTTGTCTATCTTGCCTGTTTATTTCCTCAAAGGATTCCAAGAGATTTGTTAGATTTCTCATTTCCCATGCTGAATTTGGCCTATTTTATTGTGTGCCTCCAAGTACCCTGAAATCTCATCCTTAATGATAGACTCCAACACCTTCCCAACCACTGAAGTCAGGTTAACTGGCTTATAATTTCTTTCCATCTCCCTCTCTCCCTTCTTAAAGAGTGGAGTGACATTGGCAATTTTCCACTCCTCAGGAATCATTCCAGAATTTAGTGATTCTTGAAAGATAATTACTAATGCCTCCACAATCTTCTCAGCTACCTCTTTCAGAACCCTGGGGTGAACTCCATCTGGTCTAGGTGACTATCTGCCTTCAGACTTGTTCAGATTCCCAGGATTCTTCTTCTTAGTAATAGCAACAACACTCACTTCTGCCCCCAGGCGCTCTCACCTTTCTGGCATTCTGCCAGTGTCTTCCCCAGTGAAGACCTACTAACTGGTATGCATCTCGACTGTGGGAGGAAACCACAGCACCCGGAGACAACCCACAAAATCCACATGGAGGACGTACAGATTAAGCTCTGAAATCCAACTGTAATAGTGTTGCTTTAACCACTATACTACCATGATGGTAGACTGCACACAACACTCTATATCTGGCCTCACTCGTTCTCCTGTGACGCCAAATGATTTCAGTGTTAGCAGAGCTGAATTTGTTTAAATGCTGTGTTTATGTTAAGTTTGTTCATTTTCATCTCTCACTGGAAGCTTCACCACTGGACTTCAGCTCTTTGGTTTGGAACTGAATGATCCTGGCAAAACTAAAATTGGGCATCAACAGACTTGGAGAATGTGAATCTATAAAAGCATTTCTTAACAGAAAAACCTTGCAGGATGTGAGTTATAAGGAAACATGGAGTAGGTTAGGAATTTATACCTTGGAATGTAGAAGATTGAGGGAGATTTGATAGAGGTATACAAAATTATGAGGGGTATAGATAGAGTGAGTGCAAGGTTGGGTGGGACTACAATTAGAGGTCATGAAGGGGAACATGAAGGGAAACTTCTTCACTCAGAGGGTACTGAGAGTGTGGACTGAGCTGCCAGCACAAGTGGTGGATGCAAGCTCGATTTCAATGTTTCAGAGAAGTTTGGATAGGTATATAGTTGGGAGGGGTGTGGAGGACTATGGTCCGGGTGCAGGCTGATGGGAGTAGGCAGTTTAAATGATTTGGCACAGACTAGATGGGCTGAAGGGCCTGTTTCAGAGCTGTACTTTTCTATGACTCTGTGACTCTGCACATGAAGGATGTGCTCTCTTGGAAGACTTCATGGAAAAGGGATCTTTGTAGGTGGAGGTCAATTTCCTGAGTGACACAGTTACACCCAAAAATATTGCAAATGTAATCTGACCCAGGTAAATGAATTGTGCATTAGGAAACAACTCTATTTGATCCCGTTTCAAGGTTTTGAATACTTTCTTTTCCTCTATCGCAGGAAGCTAGAAACACTGGGTCTTCAGTATGAAATCAAACTAACTTTTATGTGTTTCAAAGATTTCATGTCGTTCACTGGAGTTGCATGCCTGCTCTTCGATTTTATCAGTAGTCACTTTGTTTCATCTGGAATGTTTAGAGTGGCTTTCTGCCAAGCAGAATTGCTCACACGCAATGACTTTCAAAAATTATCAACATGTGTGATTGAGGCAAAAGGTTATGGGAGTCAGCCTGACATCTGCAGGCACTAACAAGGACATGCTTTTTCTCATTTCCACGAATTTCAAAGCTGAGCTGTAACATGAAACGAGAACTATTGTTCAATGACTTGCAAGGCCAGAAACTGTGAGAAATCTTAGCTATCTGGAAATCTCATATTCAGCTTTGTTCTTCTTGTTCTGCCCTTTCTCTGGTTTTGAGCTCTGAGCTCCAGTGTCCCTCCATTAAACCCCTCTGTCTCATAAAACTCACCATAACTGGTCTTTGAACTGTTAAACAGATTGTTCATTAACTGTCTTGTGGGACCATTTTGTGACACATTCTACTATAAGAATGTTATTTATGCATTACACAGATCGAGTTGTTTCTTGTTGGTTCTGCTTTCTTGATACCTGAAGCTGGGCTACAGACATAAGATCATAAGAGATAGGAGCAGAATTAGGCCATTCAGTCCATCAAGACTGCTCCACCATTTCTTCATGGCTGATCTATTTTTCCTTTCAACCCCATTCTCTTACCTTCTCCCCCTAACCTTTCACACCATGACTAATCAAGAACCTATCAACTCCCGCCTTAAGTACACTCACTGACTTGGCGTCCACAAAGACTCACCACCCTCTGGCTAAAGAAACTCCTTCTCATCTCTGTTCTAAATGGACGTCCCTATTTTCTGAGGCTGTGACCTTTGGCCCTAGAATCCCCAACTATAGGAAACATCCTCTCTATCTATGCCTTTCAACATTTGATAGGTTTCAATGGGTTTGCTCCCTCATTCTTCTAAATTCCAGTGAGTTTCATTCACCACCCTTATTAATGCACACCATGGCTATCAACCGCCTATAAAAATCTTTTATTGATATTGGGTGCTAGTGCCCCTGGTTGTGCAAGGATCCCTGTGAACTGATAGCTAACCTGTATGGCATAATTAAGAGCTGCCAATTTTCCTAGCTTCAGGTTGACTTATTTACCATGTACATTGAAACATACAGCGAAATGTGTCATTTGTGTTAGCAACCAACTCACCCAAGGATGTGTTGGGGGCGGCCCACAAGTGTCGCCAAACATTCCAGTGCCAATATAGCACTCCCATGATGCACAGCTGGACAACACAGAGGATGACAAAACAGAACACTGCAAGTGACAAAAGAACAACAGCAAAACAAGCTTGGTTGATCTATTACCTCATATCATTTTCTTCCACCAACTCCTTATCCCCTGACTCCTAATATCATCATCTTCTATATGTGCCATGTCATGTGACGCGGGCGATCGTGGTCTTTGGCCATGATTGTTCTTGGAAAATTTATTTACAGAAGTAGATTGCCATTGCCTCCTTCTACCCCAGCCTCTATCAATACTCTTCAGAGATTGTCTGCTTGGCGTCAGTGGTCACGCAACCAGGACCTGTGATTTGCACCAACTGCTCATTCGAGCATCCACCACCTGCTCCCATGGCTTCACGTGACCCTGATTGGGGGGTCTAAGCAGGTGCTACACCTTGCCCAAGGGTGACCTGCACCTCCTTTGGTAGAGATGTGCCTTACACCTCCTTTGTAGAGACGTATATCCTCCCCACCACCCATTCTCTTAATATAAAGGGGTATAAAATATTGTAGAACTTTGTTTCAATGAGGTCACCCCTCATTACTCTTACCTTTAGACAATCTAGGACCACCATTCATCACCTCATACGACAATTCTTTTTCCCAAGAATCAATCTCTGGTGCATCTCTTCTATCAAATGATATCCTTCCTTCAGCAGGGAGACCTGGACCTGAATATGATATTTCAGATGTGGTATCACCAGACCCCTCTAAAACGTTTCTGGAACAGGTTCACTAGAGGTGTTAACTGTCTGGAACCGATGCCTTCAGCACTGCAGCTGTGTTGCCTTTAGTTCCCAGAAGCTTTGCTGGTACCAGAGCACACAATCATTTCTTCATATTGTCATCAGTGAATTGGACTGGCTTCTGTAACTTGTGTTCCACAGCTCTCTCACCGGGACCTCATGTAAGTGCAGAAAGATGGTTTGCCTGTTCCTTACCATCCCAGTGGTCAGCAGTCGAAGCTCACAGTGACGGCAGGAGAAGACAAAATGGCGGGCATGAACTTTGCCTTGTGAGCTCAGTGGCCTGAGCCTTTAAGTTTGGATGAGTTCAGGATGCTCCGGGACTCAAGGGAAAACCCTGATCCTACCCAATGTCAGGACCATATTCTTGAGATGAACTGATCCCAAGCTCAGGTGGTCAGGATCTACCCAGCAGCAGTCTTGAGTCCCTGACATGCACTCAGGGGCACAGTTCTATCCTCAGGACACATCCAGGTACCAGATACTCACATGAGACCGGGCTCCTGTCCTCAGTACCCACCTAATGCCAGACCCAGTTTTCTGAGACCCACTAAAGGCTAGAATCAAGTACTGTACCCAAGAGACACCCCATGTTCAGGACTTCAAGGTCTGCTTGATCCCAGGTTCTGGACCAGGCCAGATCTCCAGGGATTAGTTTGAGCTTGAACATCAGGGACAGCCTGGTCATACGTCTTGAAGTTTAGTTCTATGTTCAGTACTATGCAAAACATAACAAAATTACTACAAGACATAAATGTGACTATAAGTTACAATAAAAAATAAAATAAGTAATTAGTACAAAAGAAAAATAGTGAAGTTTGTCCATGGGTGCAAGAGGGGAAGAGAGGAGGAAGCCGTAACTAAGATGCTGATTGCGTGTCTTTAGGCCCTTGTACCTTCTCCCGGGTATTAGCAATCAGAAGACATGTCCAAAATTATGAGAGTCCTTAATAAAGGATAACACAAAGTACTCTGCAGATTCTGGGGTCAAAGCAACACTCACAACACGCTGGAGGAACTCAGCAGGTCGGGCAGCATCCGTGGAAATATTAGTCAACGTTTCGGGCCGGAACCAAGGATGCCGCCTTCTCGAGACGCTGCTTTTTGAAGATACCCTCCATGGTGGGGAGGGTTGAGCTCATGATGGAGCTGGCTGAGACTACAGCCCCCTGCAGCCTTTTCTGATCCTGTGGATTGAAGCCTCCATACCAGATACTGATGCAACCAGTCAGAATGCTCTCCACAGTCCATCTGTAGAAGTTTGCTAGAGTCTGTGGTGACACGCCAGATCTCCTCAAACTCCGAATGAAGCATAGCCACTGGCTTGTCTTCTTCATAACTACATCATAGTGATGAGCCCAGGATTGCTCCTCCGAGATGTTGACATCCTGAAAGTCCACAATCAATTCCTTGGTCTTGCTGGCGTTGAGAGTGCAAGGTTGTTGTTGCGACAGCACTCAACCAGCTGATTCATAGAACATAGAACGTAGAACATAGAACAGCACAGCACAGTACAGGCCCTTCGGCCCACAATGTTGTGCAGACCCCTAAACCTTGCCTCCCATATAACCCCCCACCTTAAATTCCTCCATATACCTGTCTAGTAGTCTCTTAAACTTCACTAGTGTATCTGCCTCCACCACTGACTCAGGCAGTGCATTCCACACACCAACCACTCTCTGAGTAAAAAACCTTCCTCTAATATCCCCCTTGAACTTCCCACCCCTTACCTTAAAACCATGTCCTCTTGTATTGAGCAGTGGTGCCCTGGGAAAGGGGCGCTGACTGTCTACTCTATCTATTCCTCTTAATATCTTGTACACCTCTATCATGTCTCCCCTCATCCTCCTTCTCTCCAGAGAGTAAAGCCCTAGCTCCCTTAATCTCTGAACATAATGCATACTCATCCCACTTCCTTATGCCCCCTTGCCACTATGTGAAATTCCACAAACAACAGTGGTGTAATCATTAGATTTATAGGTGACGTTTGAGCTGTGCCAACCCACACAGTTATGAGTGTAGTGGGAGCAGAGAAATGGGCTTAGAAGGCATCCCTGAGATGTGCTGATGTTGGTTGTCAGTGAGGAGGAGATATTATTACCAATTCGCACTGACTGTAGTCTCTGATGAGGAAGTCAAGGATCCAGGTGTAGAGGCTCAGGATTTGAAGCAATTTGGTTAGTACTGAGGGAGCTGATATGGAATGCCACACTGTAATAGATAACCAACAGCCTGATGTTGGTATTGCTGTTGTCCAGGTACTCCAAAGCTGAGTGGAGAGCCATTGAGATTGAGTCTGCAGACCTGGTAGGTAGGTGTCATAGTGGCACTAACTACAATCTCAACGAGCATTATACAGACCTGCTACTGACATGCTGAGCCACACAGTTCTTTGGATTACTGTTTCCTCACTGCTTGAGATTTTCTATTAGAAGTAGCATGAGTGTGTGAACTTAGACCATAAGACCATAAGACCATAAGACAAAGGAGCAGAAGTCAGCCATTCGGCCCATCGAGTCTGCTCCGCCATTTTATCATGAGCTGATCCATTCTCCCATTTAGTCCCACTCCCCCGCCTTCTCACCATAACCTTTGATGCCCTGGCTATCAATCTCTGCCTTAAATACACCCAATGACTTGGCCTCCATTGCTGCCCATGGCAACAAATTCCGTAGATTCACCATCCTCTGACTAAAAAAATTTCTTCGCATTTCTGTTCTGAATGGGTGCCCTTCAATTCTTAAGTCATGCCCTCTGGTACTAGACTCCCCCATCATGGGAAACAACTTTGCCACATCCACTCTGTCCATGCCTTTCAACATTCAAAATGTTTCTATGAGGTCTCCCCTCATTCTTCTAAACTCCAAGGAATACAGACCAAGAGCGGACAAACGTTCCTCATGTGTTAACCCTCTCATTCCCGGAATCATTCTAGTATTGCTGTTGTCCAGGTACTCCAAAGCTGAGTGGAGAGCTAATGAGATTGAGTCTGCAGATCTGGTAGGAAGGTGTCACAGTAGCACTAACTACAATCTCAACGAGCATTATACAGACCTGCTACTGACATGCTGAGCCACACAGTTCTTTGGATTACTGTTTCCTCACTGCTTGAAATTTTCTATTGGAAGCAGGCATGAGTGTGTGAATTTGAGTCACTTCCAGTCCTGCCAAAGCGTTTTGGCCCAAAACGTCGACTGCATTTTTTTTCCATAGCTGCTACCTGGCCTGCTGAGCTCTTCCAGCATTTTGTGTGCATTGCTCAGATTTCCAGAACCTGCAGATTTTCTCTTGTTCCCAGTAGAATCTGATGGTGAGGTGGTCTGAGGTTTTTAAGGAGGATCTGAGGTTTTTGAGGAAGGAAACCTACACCACATGACGACTTCGCTGAGTGAGAAATATTTGCCACCCCTGAGTTAAAATGACAATGGCAGTCTTTCTGAAAGAAACACCTGAGCTTGTGTGTATATTTCTTCTAGAATCGAATGGTCAGAATACAGGCAGATCCTGTATTGTGCTTTATTTTACTTATTTGACTTACTTTAAGATCATTTCCTGCACTGTTGTAGAAGGCTAGCCCGCTGAGCCTGTGGTGTCTTGAAACACAAACCCATCAACGCCAGCTTCCGAGATTTAGACACTCTAACTCTTGGAGTGTTGAGGCTCCCCGCCGATGAGAGGTTGTGGCACCGGAGTCAAGGTTGCTACTTTTACTGCGGGAAAGCAGGTCACCTGCGGGCCGAATGTCCGAAGCTGCAGCCACCTGGGGAACTGCTGGAAATGTCTAACATCGGGAGGACTGTAACGGTAGCAGCCACTGTGCCCAACCCCACAGATTCTGGTTTTGTGCTGAAAGCTGAGTTTACCTTGGGTAAGACCCTGAGGCAGGTGAAGGCTTTTGTGGACTCTGGGGTATTGGGTAATTTTCTGGTTAGGGGAACCACCTGTCAGTTCGACGTACCATTGCGTGAGTTGAGTCAGTCCTTGCCCGCAACTGTCTTGGACGGGCACCCACCAGGTTCTGGGCAGATTCGGCAACAGATTGTGGTGTCGCAGGGGATCATGTGGAAGGCATGAGTTTCTACATTATTGACTCTCCACTCACACCCCTGATCCTTGGCTGTTTGAGCATAACCCATCTGTGAACTGGAGGGAGGGGAGAATTACTGCTTGGTCCAGCCTTTGTTTTCGGCTTGGTGTTCCGATGCCCAGGCTCTCTGGAGACCAGCAGCCAACGAGGGGACAGACTTCTCCTCAGGGTAAACTGGAGCCTTCAGGAAACCCATTCCTACCTTCAAGGGAAGACAACCCGGCTCCAGCCAAAAGGCCCATTAGAGACCTGACCCCTGACCCAGTCAGGGGTGCAATGGAATGAGATCTCCAGTTCAGGAGCAAACCAAGGAGGTGCCCAAGCAGTATGGAATTCTAGCAGTGAAGGCAAAGGGCTCCAGTTACCAGGTCCCATCTAAGGGGAAAGCTCCAAAATGGAGCTCCTTGGAACCTAGTCCCAGGAGCTCAAGGACCATTTGTCCCACTTCGCTACTGATGTCTGAGGAGACGGATGAGGATGTGTTCTGTGATTTGTCTTCTGTTTTCATTAAAGACTCTTGTGGACCTGTGGGGAGACTCCCTCGCTACTGATGGCGTCTCAGAAGTCATCCTCAGAGGAAGGTTCAGGGGTAATTACAGCAACCAAGCCTGTCTACAAGGATTTGGAAGAGGTCTTCAGTAAGGGAAAGGCCTTGACTCTATGACTGTGCTATAGATCTACTGCTTGGTACGTGTCCTCCACAGGATCAATTGTATGCTCTCTCAGGCATGGATAGAAGCTCTGTGGAGGATTATATTAAGGAGGCTCTTATCCTGGAATTCATTCACCCCTCCACCTTCCCTGCCAGTGCTAGCTTCTTCATACAGAAGAAGGATGGGAGCCTGTGGCCTTTTATTGATTATAGAGGGCTGATTTGCATAATGGTCAAGAATCATTACCCTCTTTCACTCATGAACAGTGCTCTCGAGATTCTCCAAGGGGCAAGGCTATTCTCGAAGCTGGACGTGGAGTGCATACAACCTGGTCCGCATAGAGAAGGGTGACGAGCGGAAGACAGCATTCAGCGCACCGACAGGGCAGTATGAGTATCTGGTCATGCCCTTCGGCCTTGTGAATGTGCCAACAGTTTTCCAGACCTTTATAAACAATGTGCTCTGAGATGCTCTCCATAAGTACACTGTCTACTTGGATAACATCCTAACTTTCTCAAAGTCCCTGGAGGATCATGTTGCTCACGTCAGAGATATCCTAATCAGGCTTCTTGTTCATGGACTTTACATCAAGCTGAAGAAGTCTGAATTTCACGTAACCACAATTCCTTTTTTGGGCTTCATCATCTCTAATGGCAATCTCAAGATGGACTCTAGTAAGGTGGAGGCAGTTGGAGACTGGCCACAACCATCCACTGTGAAGCAGGTCCAACCGTTCCTGGGATTTGCAAACTTTTATTGAAAGTTTATCAGAAGCTTTAGCTCAGTGGTGGCGCAAACCAAGAGATCCACAGGCCCTTTTGTTTGGACTACTGAGGAAGAGGCTGCTTTCGTAGAGCTCAAACAGTAGTTCACAACAACTCCCATTTTGTTTACACCTAACCCAGACCTCCCCTCCATTGTGGAAGTGGATGCCTCGGATGTTGGAGTGAGTTTGGTGTTGTCTCAAAGGATGCCTTCAGACAATAAACTGCATCCGTGTGCATTCTTTTCTAGGTGACCATCCCCGGCAGAGGTGAATTACGACTTTGGGAATCAAGAGCTGCTTACGGTCAAGTTGGCTCTGGAGGAACGGTGTCACTAGTTCGAGGGGACTAAGAACCCTTTCATCATACGTACAGACTGCAACAACCTGGCTTATTTTTAGGAGGCCA
Organism: Mobula hypostoma; assembly: GCF_963921235.1. NCBI lineage: Eukaryota > Metazoa > Chordata > Chondrichthyes > Myliobatiformes > Myliobatidae > Mobula > Mobula hypostoma. Next base: position 61,985,138 of record NC_086111.1, on the reverse strand, counting down.
AGAGACTGAATTCCAGGCAGGCTAAGGGTCTCTTTTCTTTAACCATTTTAGTTTCATCCTGACCTATCAACCTGGGCCTAAGAACCAGAAGCTAAATGCCTTGTCCCATCAGTTCGACAAACTCAAATGAGGAGAGCAGCCTACCACCATTTTGCCCTAAGCCAAGGTGATAGCGCCTATTCATTGGGTGATCAACATACTTGTTTGCAGGACCCAGGTGCAAGGGGAGATTACTTAGTTCGGCCCTCCTGGTTGGCTGTTCATTCCTAGTTCCATACCGTCTCAGATCCTTCAATGGGGACATGCAATGAGATTGACATCTCACTCAGGGATCGCCAGGACCCGCAATTTCATTAAGACAAGATACTGGTGGCCTGGAATGGTGAGGGAGGTCTGTCAATATGTGCTGGTATGCAAGGTGTATGCCTGGAACAAGGAGCCCCGGACCCAACCTCAAGGGCTCCTTCACCCCCTGCCTGTTCCAGAAGGACCATGGGCTCACATTTCCATGGACTTTGTCACAGATCTTCCTCCCTCCTTGGGGAAGATGGCTATCATGCTAACTGTGAGTTTTTTTTCGAAGGCTTGCAAATTCATCACCTTGGTCAGACTTCCACCTGTGGTGGAGATGGCCGAGATTGTCTCCAGGATTCACAGTTTTCCGGTGGATATTGTGTCAGATCGCAGCCCACAATTTGCATCACTTTTCTAGAGGGCATTTTGCAAACTGACTGGGGCAACAGCGAGTCTTTCCTTTGGCTTTCACCTGCAGTCTTACGGCCAGACGGACTGGGTGAACCAAGAGATGGGATGTACCCTAAGACACCTGACTTCTGAAAGACTGAACAAGTGGGGTGACCATTTGACATGGGCAGAGGTCGCCCACTTTACAGCATTCTGTGCATGTGATGTCTCCTTTCAAATGCCAATCTGGGTATTCTTCACAGCTCTTCTCTGAGCAGGAGGCAAAGGTTGGGGTTCCTGTTGCTGAAGATCTCGTCTGACACTGCAAAGAAAGATGGATTAGGGCAAGGGAGGTTTTGTTAGCTTCTGCCTGGAAGGCTGAAGCAAAGGCTAACCTTAAGAGAAGAACAGGGACCAATTTTGCAGTGTGAGCAACAGGTCTTGCTGTTGACTTTGGACCTGTCTCTCTGAGTGGAGTCTAGGAAATTGGCGCCCAAGTTCTTTGGACCACTCTGGATTCTCAGGAAAATAAATCTGGTGGCTTACACCTTGCAGCTCCCCAAGACCCTCAAGATCAATCCCATTTTCCACATTCCCAAGTTATAGCCTGTGAACACCAGCCTGTTAACCCCACCACCATCAGCCCCGCTGCCACCCAGGTTTGTTGATGGGAAACAGGTCTTCACCTTGAGAAGAATTTTGGACTCACATACCGTTTGAGGTGTTTGGCAATATCTCATGGACTGGGAAGGACTTGGACTAGAGGAGAGGCACTGGGTGACTGAAAGAGACTCCTGGGATCCGGCTCTCATCCATGACTACCATGATCTTCTCTCTGAACAGCCAGGAGTCAGCCATAGGGAAGGGGGTCCTGTTACGAGATGCATCCATCCACGCCAACTTCTGAGGTTTAGATGTTCTGACTCCCTGGAGTATGGATAGCTGGTGCAGCCTCTTTAAAGATTCAGGAAAATCCGGCTAATTTTTGGGCGCCAAGGATTGAACGTTTGAGGAGCAGCTGAACTGAGATTCGGTGCTCAAACGCAAGTCTACTCATGATTTCATCTACTGTTTGGTCTGTGCTCAGATTCTCGATCCAGTTTGAAGCCACGTCTTGATCCCAGCCTCCGGATACTTCAACACTTGGGTCTAAGCCATTCTCATCAAGGACTCTCGTCACAGGACTTCTGATATGTGGGGGAATAGGCAAAGGCTTATCCTGTAGCAAGCTATAACCACACCGAGGGCCATCCTCAAAGAGCTCCCTCAACGAATCCTACCCACACCCACTCCTCCCATCTATGGAATGCATAAGTGGCAACCTTTGTGCGGTGGGCCTTGGAATTTTTCTCAACACCTTAAAGTTCACAGTTCAAAGTAAATTTATTATCAAGGTATATATATACTATATCATTATATCACTATACTATATGTCACTATATACTACCTTGAGATTCATTTTTCGCAGGCATTCACTGTAGAACAAAGAAATACAATAGAATCAAAGAAGATCCATCAAAATGTTCCCTTGTGAAGATCACAGCGATGACTGGAAATCAGTGATATGTTTAAAGTTGTGGAATTTATAAATATGACAAACCTCCTTATGTTTTCGTTCTTTAAAAGAATAGGGAATTGGTGTATCTGATGTAATATTGGTTGTGAACAATGATTGTCACTATTAGACCATAAGACATAAGTGCAGAATTATGTCATTTGGCCCATTGAGAATGCTCTGCTGTTCTATCATGGCTGACCCCCTTCCCCCCCTCCTCATCCCCACTCCCCAGCTTTCTCCACATAACTTTGGTGCCATGTACAATTAAGAACCTATCAGTCTCTACCTTAATAAATCACCCTAGCTGTGGAGCCTTGGAATGCAGGCATGAATGGGCTAATGAGTTACATCAATTCCTCAATAGGTTTGACACATCCTCCTGTTCCTGTTCCCGTTCCTCCTGTTCACACACCCCTCAGCACACTAGTCCAGTTGCAGAGGCATCCAATGCTCCCTCGGCACCAACGCCTCCCCTCTTCCCTACTCCCTCCTCCAATTAAACACAGGCTACCACTGTCTACATCCATTTTTTTTTCTTGCACCTACCATCCATGTCTCCACATACCAATGGCTATTGTCCCAATCTTCACCTCCTCGAGCCCCCACTTTCTACAAACTCCCCAGTTATCACGGACTCACCTTCACTAGTACTGAGCAGGTGAGAAGGGCTCTTGGGAAACTTAGACACGGCAAAGCATCGGGGCCGGATGGTGTGAACCCCAGGATCCAGAAGGAGCGTGCTGAGCAGCTGTGTGGAGCTCTCCGGCGCATTTTCAATCTGAGTCTCAGCCTGGAAAGGGTCCTGACAGTGTGGAAAAAGTCATGTGTGAATCCAGTGCCGAAGGAGGGTCAACCAATAGTCTTGAATGACTACTGTCCAGTGGCCCTGACCTCACACATCACTTAGACCCTAGAGAGGCTGGTCCTGGCTTACCTCTGACCTTTGGTCAGATCAGCCCTCGATCCCCTGCAGTTTGCCTACCAAGAGCACATTGGAGTTGACGATGCTGTCATCTACCTGCTGAACAGAGCCTACCCCCATTTGGATAAGCAGGGCAGCTCTGTGAGGATCATGCCTTTTGATTTCTCAAGTGCCTTTAATACCATACAGCCCTCATTGCCTAGGGAAGGCTCCATTAAATGTAAATTGGCACTTCCATTATATCCTGCATAATGGTATACCTGACAGGCAGATCACAACTTGTACAGTTTCAGAGCTGTGTGTCAGACATGGCTATAAGCAGCACTGGGTTGCACAGGCTCCCTTCCTGTTTACCCTGTATACCTCAGATTTTAGATATAACATTGAGTCATGTTACCTGCAGAAATTCTCTGATGACTCAGAAATATATTGGTGTCTAAAGAGAGGACAGGAGAATAAATACAGGGGCCTAGAGGGGGACTTTGTCAATTGATGCAAGCTAAATCATCTGCAGCTCAACATTAGTCAGACAAAGGGGATGGTGATGAACCTCAGAAAGACTAAGCCTACATTGCTGCCTATTACCATTGATGGTGAGGACATGGATGTGATGAGGACCTACAAGTACCTAAGGGTGCACCTGGATGATAGACTTGCGTGAAGCACCAACACAGGGGTTATATACATGAAGGGCCAGTCGCCTCTACTTTCTGAGGAGATGGAGGTCCTTTGGAATAGAACATAGAATAGTACAGCACAGTACAGGCCCTTTGGCCCACAATGTTGTGCTGACCCTCAAACCCTGCCTCCCATATAAGCCCCCACCTTAGATTCCTCCATATACCTGTCTAGTAGTCTCTTAAACTTCATTAGTGTATCTGCCTCCACCACTGACTCAGGCAGTGCATTCCACGCATCAACCACTCTCTGAGTGAAAAACCTTCCTCTAATATCCCCCTTGAACTTCCCACCCCTTACCTTAAAGCCATGTCCTCTTGTATTGAGCAGTGGTGCCCTGAGGAAGAGGCGCTGGCTATCCACTCTATCTATTCCTCTTATTATCTTGTACACCTCTATCATGTCTCCTCTCATCCTCCTTCTCTCCAAAGAGTAAAGCCCTAGCTCCTTTAATCTCTGATCATAATGCATACTTTCTAAACCAGGCAGCATCCTGGTAAATCTCCTCTGTACCCTTTCCAATGCTTCCACATCCTTCCTATAGTGAGGTGACCAGAAATGGACACAATACTCCAAGTGTGGCCTAACCAGAGTTTTATAGAGCTGCATCATTACATCGCGACTCTTAAACTCTATCCCTCGACTTATGAAAGCTAACACCCCATAAGCTTTCTTAACTACCCTATCCACCTGAGGCAACTTTCAGGGATCTGTGGACATGTACCCCGAGATCCCTCTGCTCCTCCACACTACCAAGTATCCTGCCATTTACTTTGTACTCTGCCTTGGAGTTTGTCCTTCCAAAGTGTACCACCTCACACTTCTTCGGGTTGAACTCCATCTGCCACTTCTCAGCTCACTTCTGCATCCTATCAATGTCTCTCTGCAATCTTTGACAATCCTCTACACTATCTACAACACCACCAACCTTTGTGTCATTTGCAAACTTGCCAACCCACCCTTCTACCCCCACATCCAGTTCGTTAATAAAAATCACGAAAAGTAGAGGTCCCAGAACAGATCCACTAGTCACAATCCTTCAATCTGAATGTACTCCCTCCACCACCACCCTCTGCCTTCTGCAGGCAAGCCAATTCTGAATCCACCTGGCCAAACTTCCCTGGATCCCATGCCTTCTAACTTTCTGAATAAGCCTACCGTGTGGAACTTTGTCAAGTGCCTTACTAAAATCCATATAGATCACATCCACTGCACTACCCTCATCTATATGCCTGGTCATCTCCTCAAAGAACTCTATCAGGCTTGTTAGACACGATCTGCCCTTCACAAAGCCATGCTGACTGTCCCTGATCAGACCATGATTCTCTAAATGCCTATAGATCCTATCTCTAAGAATCTTTTCCAACAGCTTTCCCACCACAGACGTAAGGCTCACTGGTCTATAATTACCCGGACTATCCCTACTACCTTTTTCGAACAAGGGAACAACATTCGCCTCCCTCCAATCCTCCGGTACCATTCCTGTGGACAACGAGGACATAAAGATCCTAGCCAAAGGCTCAGCAATCTCTTCTCTCGCCTCGTGGAGCAGCCTGGGGAATATTCTGTTAGGCCCCGGGGACTTATCTGTCCTAATGTATTTTAACAACTCCAACACCTCCTCTCCCGTAATATCAGCATGCTCCAGAACATCAACCTCACTCATATTGTCCTCACCATCATCAAGTTCCCTCTCATTGGTGAATACTGAAGAGAAGTATTCATTGAGGACCTCGCTCACTTCCACAGCCTCCAGGCACATCTTTCCACCTTTATCTCTAATCGGTCCTACCTTCACTCCTGTCATCCTTTTTTTCTTCACATAATTGAAGAATGCCTTGGGGTTTTCCTTTACCCTACTCGCCAAGGCCTTCTCATGCCCCCTTCTTGCTCTTCTCAGCCCCTTCTTAAGCTCCTTTCTTGCTTCCCTATATTCCTCAATAGACCCAGCTGATCCTTGCTTCCTAAATCTCATGTATGCTGCCTTCTTCCACCTGACTAGATTTTCCACCTCAGTTGTCACCCATGGTTCCTTCACCCTACCATTCTTTATCTTCCTCACCGGGACAAATTTATCCCTTACATCCCGCAAGAGATCTCTAAACATCGACCACATGTCCATAGTACATTTCCCTGCAAAAACATCATCCCAATTCACACCCGCAAGTTCTAGCCTTATAGCCTCATAATTTGCCTTTCCCCAATTAAAAATTTTCCTGTCCTCTTTGATTCTATCCTTTTCCATAATTATAAAGGCCAGGGAGCGGTGGTCACTGTCCCCCAGATGCTCACCCACTGAGAGATCTGTGACCTGACCCGGTTCATTATCTAGTACTAGATCTAGTATGGCATTCCCCCTGGTCGGCCTGTCCACATACTGTGACAGGAATCCATCCTGGACACTCTTAACAAACTCAGCCCCATCTAAACCCTTGGAACTAATCAGGTGCCAATCAATATTAGGGAAGTTAAAGTCACCCATGATAACAACCCATCAAAGTTGCTGGTGAACGCAGCAGGCCAGGCAGCATCTGTAGGAAGAGGTGCAGTCGACGTTTCAGGCCGAGACCCTTCGTCAGGACTAACTGAAGGAAGAGTGAGTAAGGGATTTGAAGTTGGAGGGGGAGGGGGAGATCCAAAATGATAGGAAAAGACAGGAGGGGGAGGGATAGAGCCAAGAGCTGGACAGGTGATAGGCAAAAGGGGATACGAGAAGATCATGGGACAGGAGGTCCGGGAAGAAAGACAGTGGGGGGGGGGGCCCAGAGGATGGGCAAGAGGTATATTCAGAGGGACAGAGGGAGAAAAAGGAGAGTGAGAGAAAGAATGTGTGCATAAAAATAAGTAACAGATGATGTACGAGGGGGAGGTGGGGCCTTAGCGGAAGTTAGAGAAGTCGATGTTCATGCCATCAGGTTGGAGGCTACCCAGACGGAATATAAGGTGTTGTTCCTCCAACCTGAGTGTGGCTTCATCTTTACAGTAGAGGAGGCCGTGGATAGACATGTCAGAATGGGAATGGGATGTGGAATTAAAATGTGTGGCCACTGGGAGATCCTGCTTTCTCTGGCGGACAGAGTGTAGATGTTCAGCAAAGCGGTCTCCCAGTCTGCGTCGGGTCTCGCCAATATATAAAAGGCCACATCGGGAGCACCGGACGCAGTATATCACCCCAGTCGACTCACAGGTGAAGTGTTGCCTCACCTGGAAGGACTGTTTGGGGCCCTGAATGGTGGTAAGGGAGGAAGTGTAAGGGCATGTGTAGCACTTGTTCCGCTTACACGGATAAGTGCCAGGAGGGAGATCAGTGGGGAGGGATGGGGGGGACAAATGGACAAGGGAGTTGCGTAGGGAACGATCCCTGCGGAATGCAGGGAGGGGGAGGGAAAGATGTGCTTAGTGGTGGGATCCCGTTGGAGGTGGCGGAAATTACGGAGAGTAATATGTTGGACCCGGAGCTGGTGGGGTGGTAGGTGAGGACCAAGGGAACCCTATTCCTAGTGTGGTGGTGGGAGGATGGAGTGAGAGCAGATGTGCGTGAAATGGGGGAGATGCGTTTAAGAGCAGAGTTAATAGTGGAGGAAGGGAAGATGTCTTCCTTTTTTAAAGAAAGGGGCTTCCCTTCCTCCACTCTTGGCTCTATCCCTCCCCCTCCTGTCTTCTCCTATCATTTTGGATCTCCCCCTCCCCCTCCAACTTTCAAATCCCTTACTCACTCTTCCTTCAGTTAGTCCTGACGAAGGGTCTCGGCCTGAAACGTCGCTCTGGGTCCCATCCCCCTCGCAAATTAGTTTAAACCCTCCCGAACCATGCTAGCAAACCTACCTGCAAGGATATTGCTCCCCCTCGAGTTCAGGTGCAACCCATCCAATCTGTATAGGTCCCACCTTCCCCAGAAGAGATCCCAGTGATCTAAAAATCTAAAACCCTGCTCCCTGCACCAACTCCTCAGCCATGCATTCAACTGCCATCTCCTCCAATTCTTACCATCTCTGTCACATAGCACTGGCAGCAATCCTGAGAACGTCACCCTTGAGGTCCTGTTCTTCAGCCTTCTGCCTAATTCCCGAAACTCACACTTCAGGACCTCATCCCTCTTCCTGCCTATGTCGTTGGTCCCAACATGTATCACGACTTCTGGTTGCTTTCCCTCTCGTACCAGGATGTCATGCACCTGGTCAGAGACATCCTGGACCTTGGCACCCGGGAGGCAACAAACATACGGGTGTCCTTCTCACATCCACAAAATCTCCTGTCTGCTCCCCTGACTATAGAGTCTCCAATGACGACAGCTCTCCTCTTCTCCGTCCCACCCTTCTGCACCACAGAGTCGGACTCAGTGCCGGAGGCCCAGCCACCGTGGCTCACACCTGGTCAGTCGTCCCCGCCAACAGCATCCAGGACGGTAAATTTATTGTTCAGGGGAATGGCTCCAGGGGTGCTCTGCACTACCTGTCTGCTCACCTTTGCTTTCCCCCCTCTGACTGTCACCCAACGACCTGCTTCCAACAGCCTAAGTGTGACTACCTCCCTGTAGCTCTCATCTATGACTGCCTCATTCTCCCTTATGAGTCGAAGGTCATCCAGCTGCTGCTCCAGGTTCCTTACACGATCTTCCAGATCGCCCAGCCGTATGCACTTCTGGCAGATGTGACTCTGCGGGAGAGGGGAGATCCCCCAAGACTGCCACATCTCACATGAGAGGCACATCACCATCTCAGGAGACATTGTAAAAACTAACTGCGAGCTAGCTTGTCCTCCGCCTCTTCTTGTCGAAGCCTCTCGAGTCAAAGCCTCAAAGTTCCACTCCTTCACTGGCCCACTCACGAATATGCAGACTTCTCCTTCACATGTTCTACCAGTCTGTTTTTCACCAGTACAATCTCTTGTGCATGGTGTGCTGGGGCAATGGCATCAACAAGGATGCCAACAGGCTCAATAAACTGATTAGAAAGTCTGGCTCTGTTAAAGGAGTCAAACTGGACACACTGGAGGCTGTGGTAGAACAAACGACCCTGTGGAAAATCCTGGCAATTCTGGACAATGTTTCTCACCCAATGCATGCCACCTTGGCTGAACAGAGGAGCACTTTTACTCCGGTGAAAAATGATATCGTATCTGTTAAATAGGGGCCGTGGACAATTCTGATTTGATGGAGAATGGATGTGAGAGCATAGAGGAACATCTGGAGAAATTTCTGAAATGCTCGTACGCTGCTGTCGTTACTGCGTGGTCGGGAATCTTTCGGAGGGTAGGCCTCAAAATCCCCGGTCTTTCCTGCTTTTGGTGACCGAGAAGGAGGTCGAATCGTTCGGACAGAGATGGCGCTCAGTACTCGGTATCGGAGAGCTGATCAGAGCTTGAAGTTTTCGGATGACTCAGAGTCGGATTGTGGTCGGCATGGCAGGGAGAGTTTTTCTTCCTTCTCCCGTCTGCGTGAGATGTGGGGCACTTGAGAAACTTTGAACCTTACTGTGCTCATGGACTTCTTCATCAAGTTATGGTATTGTTGCACTGTTGTAAGTGTTTGTTATAATTATGTGGTTTTGTCAGTTTTTTCAGTCTTGGTCTGACCTGTGTTTTGTGATATCACACCGGAGGAAACAATGTATCATTTATTAAGTGGAACAAGTGCTACACATGCCCTTACACTTCCTCCCTTACCACCATTCAGGGCCCCAAACAGTCCTTCCAGGTGAGGCGACTCTTCACCTGTGAGTCGGCTGGGGTGATATACTGTGTCCGGTGCTCCCGATGTGGCCTTCTATATATTGGCGAGACCCGACGCAGACTGGGAGACCGCTTTGCTGAATCCCTATGCTCTGTCCGCCAGAGAAAGCAGGATCTCCCAGTGGGCACACATTTTAATTCCACATCCCATTCCCATTCTGACACGTCTTTCCACGGCCTCATCTACTGTGAAGATGAAGCCACACTCAGGTTGAAGGAACAACACCTTATATTCCGCCTGGGTAGCCTCCAACCTGATGGCACGAACATTGACTTCTCTAACTTCCGCTAATGCCCCACCTCCCCCTCGAACCCCATCTGTTATTTATTTTTATACACACATTCTTTCTCTCACTCTCCTTTTTCTCCCTCTGTCCCTCTGACTATACCCCTTGCCCATCCTCTGGTTTCCCCCCGCCCCCGCTTGTCTTTCTCCCCGGACCTTCTGTCCCAAGATCCTTTCATATCCCTTTTGCCAATCACCTGTCCAGCTCTTGGCTCCATCCCTCCCCCTCCTGTCTTTTCCTATCATTTTGGATCTCCCCCTCCCCCTCCCACTTTCAAATCTCTTACTAACTCTTCCTTCAGTTAGTCCTGACAAAGGGTCTCGGCCTGAAACGTCGACTGTACCTCTTCCTAGAGATGCTGCCTGGCCTGCTGCGTTCACCAGCAACTTTGATGTGTGTTGCTATCATTTCTTAATGCATGCATTACTAAACGACACTAAAAGAGGACTACGTGTCTTCATAATCTAGTGAACAGTGCTGCTTTAAAGAGCGCTATATGAGGTCAGTCTTACCCTCAGCCATTAGGCTCTATAATGAGTCAACCTGTAGCTGAGGATGTGATGAACACCCCCCCCCCCGTTAAACTGTTTGTGGTAACTTATTTTTTATTCTTTCTGCTTCTCTTATGATATTTTTATCTGTGCACATGTTCTGCTAGCGTGACACTGTAATTTCCTTTGAGATTAATAATCTATCTATCTTTCTATCTATCTAACTATCTTAAATACAACCAACCACAGGCCCCCACAGCTGCCTGTAGCAACAAATTCCACAAATTCACCACCCTCTGGCTAAAGAAATTTCTCCGCATCTCTGTTTTAAATGGACGCCCCTCTATTCCCATCTACCCTGTCTAGGCCTTTCAATATTCAAAAGTTTTCTTTGAGATCTCCCCGCATCCTTCTAAATTCCAGCGGGTACAGGCCCAGAGCCATTAAATGTTCCTCATATGATAACCCTTTCATTCTCCCGGAATCATTCTTGTGAACTTCCTCTGAACCCTCTCCAACACCAGCATATATCTTTTCTTCGATGAGGAGCCTGAAACTGTTCACAATACTCAAGGTGAGGCCTTGCCAGTGCCTTATAAAGCCTCAGCATCAATATCCTTGCTCTGATATTCCAGACCTCTTGAAATGAATGTTAACATTGCATGTGCTTTCTTCACCACTGACTCAATCTGTAAGTTAGCCTTTAGGATGTTCTGCACAAGGACTCCCAAGTCCCTCTGCATCTCAGATTTTCTTCCCATTTAGAAAATAGTCCGCACATTTATTTCTTCTACCAAAGTGCATGACCATGCATCTTCCAACATTGTATTTCATTTGCCACTTTCTTGCCCATTTCCTAATCTGTCCTTCTGCAGCTTACCTGTTTCCTCAACACTACCTGCCCCACCACCGATCTTCATATCATCTGCAGACTTGGCAACAAAGCCATCTATTTCATCATCTAAATCATTGATATACAGCATACTTTAAAGCTGTTGTTCTCTGAAGAACTACAGTAGCTAGGGTGCCTAAGACTTCTGCACAGTACTGTATCTGTCAAAACAGAGCGCAAAGAATTTGTGAATCGGACAGGGGCAAAGGATGTTGGGAATGGTGAGGATGGAGCACCGTGGGAGGGGTGTGGGACAGGTGGCAGAGGAGGACCGCTAGGGGTGGTGGGAGGCGGCGTGGATACAGGCACACCCGGCCCTGAAATATCAGGCAAGGCCATTTGATTTCAAACAATAGGTTTATTGGTCATTACAGAATGTTTCTCTGGTGCTTTCCACGCCCTCCTCTCTCTCTTCCCCTTTTCCCAACCATGATTGCCTTCTCGCTGCCCCCTTCCCACACTCAGTACACAACAGAGACCCATATCAGAATCAGGATTATCATCACTCACATATGTCATAACTTTTTTTTACTGTGGCAATACAGTGCAATGCATAAAATTAATACAGTACTGTGCAAAAGTCTTAGGCATCCTAGCTATATGCATGTGCCCAAGATTTTTGCTCAGTACTGCGGGTACGGTTTATCCTGCAGGAAGATATGACCACACTAAGGAGCATCCTCAAAGTGCTCCCATGGCAAATCCGACCCACAGCCACTTCCATTGTTGGAGTGCAAAAGTGGCAACATTCATATGATAAGCTTTGAAACTTTCTGAACACCCTAGAGTTCAAAGTTCAAAATAAATTTATTATCGAAGTATATATGTATATGTCATTATATACTACCTTGAGATTCATTTTCTTGCAGGCATTCACAGTAGAACAAATAAACTGTAGGTCATGGGTTAAGGGTGAAAGGTGGAATGTTTGAGGGGAACACAAGGGGAAACTTCTTCGCTCAGAGGGTGGTGAGAGTGTGGAACGAGCTGCCAGCGCATATAGTGGATGTGATTTTGATTCCAACGTCTAAGCTGAGTTTGTATAGGTACATGGGTGGGAGGGGTATGATGGGCTATGGTCCGGGTGCAGGCCGATGGGAGTAGGCAGTTTAGATGGTTCTGCACGGACTAGATGGACCTGTTTCTGTGATGTACTTTTCTATGTCTCTATGACTCTAAAAACAACAGAATCAATGGAAATCCACCGAAATGTTCTCTCGCGAAGATCACAGAGATGACTGGAAATCAGTGATATGTTTAAAGTTGTGGATTTCATAAATAAGTCAAGCCTGTTTATGTTTTCATTCTTTAAAAGAATAGGGAATTGGTGTATTTCTCGTAACATTTTGTTTGTGAACAATGTTTGTTTCTTTAAGGCTGTTGCTCTTTGAAGAAATATGTCATGGGACTAACCACTTTCTGGGTTAGAGCAAAGTTTGCAGAAAGCTTCAGAGTCATTTTGTAAAGAGCAAGACTCTTCCAGCTCCTCATATCACATCTGTCTGATCCCACACACTCTGCAAGGGGCATGGTTAAAGATTAAGGAATGACTGAGCACACATATTCTACAGCCAGGTCACAATAAAGGCTAGTAAGCAATTGCACAGAGAAATGTATAGCAGAAACTTCTAGATAGTCCCATGTGTACTACAGCACAGAAATATGAAACCATCAATTAAAGAAATTGTTACTCACAAGCCTAGCCTCTGCTGTCTATGTGGAGTTTGCATGTCCTTCCTGTAAACATGCAGATTTCCCCCGGGCATTCTGGTTCCCTTCCGCATTGCAAAGGTATGCTGATTGGTAGATGATTTGTCAACAGGAAATGATTTCTTGTGTAAGTGGGTGGTAGAAAATCTGGGGTGGGTGTTAATGATGGCGTTGAATGGGAGTTAATAAGCATGTGCGAGAAGAGAGGCACAGGGAAATAAGTGGGACTGGTCTCAGAGGCAGAATGGGCGTGATGGGCCAAATGGCCTTCTTTATTAGGAAATATGGGAATATGCTGGAAGACAGACACTGCATATCAGGTCACCAGTGTACTTGGCTCATCACTGGGATGAGATGCAATCTCTAAACATAATGAAGAGTTCACAACAGCCATGACCAGAGTACAGACAGCAATCCCACCAAAGGGCTAATACTGTGGTTTTCTATTTCACTTGTTTTCATTTGCAATGAACTTACGTAAGTTCAATGTATTTCAAAATAAATTATTTGAATGCTTTTTCCTTCCCAGTGGTAATTTGTTTTGTATACAGTGCATAAATGCATTCTGACTGTTTCTAAGTGTTTCTGATCAAAAGAGATACTTCGAAACCCACACAAAGTGCTAGATGAACTCAGCGTCACTGGAGGGGAATAAATTGTTGACATTTTGGGCCAAGACTCTTCATTGAGACCTGCTTATTCCCCTCCATAGACCTTCTAAGTTCATCCAGTATTTTGTGTGTGTTGCTCAAGATTTCCAGCATCTAAATAATCTCTTGAGTTTAAGAAATATTTAGAAACCTGACAGCGCGATAAGGTTGTCATCAGCTGGGACACAGGCCACATCCAAGGCCTGCCTGAGGCCTCACAGTATGGCTGCAGAGATGAAGACTCGGTATCATCAAGAGCTGTGCTCGGGGAAAGGTCGGTGCATCTGCAAAAGCAAGTGACAACCTGACCCAATGTGTTTGTTCCTTGGTTAAAATTCACCAACAGTTATAGAGTTATGGAATCAGAAGGATCACCCATGGAAGGTGGGCATTCAGTCCATCAAATCTGTTCTGTGTGTCCAGTAATCCAGTTGGTCCTATTTCCTCACGTTTTCTGCTCCTCCCTCAGATATTTTACCTTTACATATTTATCAAGTTCTCTTCTAAACCTGCATCATCAGACTTTAAGGCAGTGCATTGCAGCTGATGACCTTTTTCCTCACAATGCCCATGGATCTTCAGCCAATTCTTTTAAGTATTGGATCATATAATAGTTAAAGCATAGTGGGAGAAAAGCAATGCACCAGTACTCCTAGCTTCTTGAAGGTTCTCTCCATGTGTACGCCCGCACCAACTTTCCTGACTGTTTACAGACCTGACCATTACCCCTCCAACCCCAGCCAGCTCCACCTACCCAGCAGACCTGTTCATGGAAGCACTACAATTCTGTTGATGATCAGAGAATTGAATATCATATTGGGAAATGGACCGTTTCAGTTACCTCTTAATTCCCCCTTTTAGTGAATAATGGGGCAACCAGTACATAATTTGGAATTGAAAATAGAAACACAGGCAAAGCCAAAAGGCTTTGAGTCCAGAATCATTTATTGACTGATGTGTTTTAACTTTTGTGGAACTGTTCAGATCACATGTCATGTATTCATTTCCTAACGAACCCCTGGACCAGAGTCCAGAAAAATTGATTTTGTAATACTTGGTATTCTGTAATAGTGGCCACCCATTTCAATTCTACTTCTCGTCCCCATTCCAACATCTCAGTCCACGGCCTTCTCTACTGCTGCGATGATGCCACACTCAGGTTGGAAGGGTAACACTTTATATTCCGTCTGGGTATCCTCCAATTTGATGACATGAACATCAATTTCTCGAACTTCCAGTAATTGCCCTCTTCCTCACCTTTCTAAATTCCTGTTTCCCTCTATCACCCTATCTTCTTCTCTGCCCCTCACCTTCCTCTGGTGCTCTTCCCCTTTCCCTTTCTTCATGGTCTTCTATCCTCTCCTTTCAGATTTCCCCTCCTCCAGCCCTTCATCTCTTTCACTAATCGACTTCCCAGCTCTTCACTTCATCCCTTCCCCCTCTCCCGGTCTCACCCATCACCTGCCCCCTTGTACCTCTTCCTCCCCTCCCCCCCACCTTCTTACTCTGACTTTTCCGCTTCCTTTCCAGTCCCGATGAAGGGTTTCGGCCAAAACATTGACTCTTTACTCTTTTCCATAGATGCTGCATGACCTGCTGAATTTTTCCAGCATTTTGTGTGTGCTGCTTTGTAATACTAGGGATGTTTTGTATACGAATTCAGATGTGTAGGGTCATTCCTCAATGCATGATTTCTGGGAAGGGAAGTTCTGATGTGCTTGTGTTGGTGTAGGAGGTTGAGAAACTACCCATGGATGAGGTTGGTCTTGAGGGCTCGGAGATCCTAGGGGTGACTGTGAAGGGGGACAGAGATCCCGAGGACAGCCAAGAGGAAGGCCAGAGATACTGAGAGTCGGGGAATCCAACCCATTGCTATACAGTACTGGCACCGCACAATCAGCAATTTCCACAATGATACAATTTAGTAAGAGACTTTAGGTGAATCTAGAACAAACCATTTCCTTCTCTCTTGAGTCCAGGAGGGTAAGTGAATGAAGGGTAGGCATGAATGGAAACTATTAAGGCATCTTTCCGAGAATGAAACTAACTATCTGCAGAAAAATCTGTAGCAGTTCAAAGCCAGGTAAAGTTTGTAAGTGGCTAAAACGTACTCTTTGCAAGCATTTAATGGCTGATGTGAAACTATTAAATCTTGAAGCAAGATTAATTGTGGTTTCCTCTCAGCTGTTTACTGGAAGGACTAAGAAGGACAAAATACGGTGCACTTGGTTTATTTATGATAATGGAACCCGCTGCTGATCTCTGTAATACTTGATACTTTCAGGCAACTACAACAGACCATGTGGATAATGTCAGCTGGTACTTAGATCTGGCTTCTCTTTTACCTCTGCAGGTAGATGGAGGTTGCCTTCTCAACTCATTTCCGCCAGAGTGATGTTTCTTGACCTGAATGATCAAGATGGCCTCCCAAGGAGATCCCACCAGAGTGGATGCTCAGGAAGATTCAGGCAGCACCTAGCAGAATCAAAGAGGCTGTTATGCCTTGCAAATTGCAGGGGTGAAATCTCCTCTTGGCAGAGGAGTTGCAACTCTAACTGCAATTTTCCATAAACATCACTACTTCAGGCCATTTAATAAGAGATTGTTACATGAGGCAGTTGATGATAATTGGGTTTAGGGCATATTGCTGAGAGCCATACGAACAGGTGAACCAGGAGCAGGCGTAGGCCACACGCTTCAGCAAGCCCGATCCAATATTCATAGATGATCACCAATACCATTGCTGTTTTAATGGCCAACTCCCGTATGGCTTAGATATCAAAATATCTACACAATTCAATGACTTGGTCATTTGGTAAAAAGTTGTCCTTCAACCCACTTAGTCAAAAGATTTCTTCTTGTCTCAGTCCTAAATGTTCAATCCTTTATCCTGATGCAGACCCTAGTCTAAGCACTCTGGTTAGACGAAACAGCCACTCAGGATCAAACCTGCAAGCTTTCTTCGGCCTTTTACATTTCATTCTTCGAAGCCTCTCTGAATCTAGACCAGCACTGCCTTCACTTGGCAATTTGCTCAGGAAACCAATTGAGGTTACAAATTGGGTTGCAACACCCATAGAACAAATATTCCCTCCTTTACATGAGTTCACCAAAGTTCCATACAATTCCAGTAAGATTTCCTTGCTTTGGGATGTCAATTCTCTTGCAACAAAGGCAAATGGAGTATAATATTGGCTCTTTATAGATAGATAGACATACATTATTGATCCCGAGGGAAATTGGGTTTCATTACATTTGCACCAACCAAGAATAGAGTATAAATATAGCAATATAAAACCATAAATAATTAAATAATAGTATCTAAATTATGCCAGATGGAAATAAGTCCAGGACCAGCCTATTGACTCAGGATGTCTGACCCTCCAGGGGAGGAGTTGTAAAGTTTGATGGCCACAGGCAGGAATGACTTCCTATGACGTTCAGTGTTGCATCTCGGTGGAATGAGTCTCTGGCTGAATGTACTCCTGTGCCCAACCAGTACGTTATGTAATGGATGGGAGACATTGTCCAAGATGGCATGCAACTTTGAATATTAACTTTCTGTTTCATACACAGGGGTACGCTGCTCCCATGAGCAGTGGTATTTTTTAAATTCACCTAAAGACACTACCTAAATTTTATCACTAGAGAAATTACTGACTGTGTCACGTCAATATTGTACTGCAATGGGCTGGATTCTTCAATATATCCCCAACTCTTAGCCTCTTTTGGCTGCACTTGAGATTTCTGTTCCCCTCTCAGTCTCCTGTAGGGTCTGTAATCTCCCACTCAGACACCATTGACACCTCTCAGCAGCTTCAGCAATCGTTGACATCTCTCTTACTCACTGCAGTGGTTTGCCCTCTGCCGACACAATCCTATACTTCAAACCAATCTTCTCAATGGACAGTGAACTATAATATACCAAAGAATGTATGTTAAAATAAAACATTTACTGCAGTCAAACATGTCACAGACATACAAAATGGCATGATTTAAATATTTTAATCTATAAATGGTACTTATGTAATTTAAGCAGTTTTTCGCACCAAAACTAAAAAATCCCCACTGACCTTAAATTATCACAATTGAAAGTAAATATTACCCTCTTCCACCTCCCCCCCTCACGTTTTTATTCTGATGTCTTCCCCCTTCCTTTCCAGTCCTGAAGTAGGGTCTCGGTCCGAAACTTTGACTGGGTCTATTGAGGAATATAGGGAAGCAAGAAAGGAGATTAAGAAAGGGCTGAGGAGAGCAAGAAGGGGGCATGAGAAGGCCTCAATTATGTGAAGAACAAAAGGATGACAGGAGTGAAGGTAGGACCGATTAGAGGTAAGGGTGGGAAGATATGCCTGGAGGCTTTGGAAGTGAGTGAGGTCCTCAATGAATACTTCACTTTGGTATTCACCAATGACAGGGAACATGATGACGGTGAGGACAATATGAGTAAGGTTGATGTTCTGGAGCATGTTGATATTAAGGGAGAGGAGGTGTTGGAGTTGTTAAAATACATAAGGACGGATGAGTCCCCAGGGCCTGACGGAATATTCCCCAGGCTGCTCCATGAGGTGAGGGAGGAGATTGCTGAGCCTCTGGCTAGGATCTTTATGTCCTCGTTATCCATGGGAATGGTACCGGAGGATTGGAGGGAGGCGAATGTTGTCCCCTTGTTCAAAAAAGGTAGTAGGGATAGTCCGGGTAATTATAGACCAGCGAGCCTTACGTCTGTGGTGGGAAAGCTGTTTGGAAAAGATTCTTAGAGATAGGATCCATGGGCATTTAGTGAATCATGGTCTGATCAGGGACAGTCAGCATGGTTTTGTGAAGGGCAGATCGTGTTTAACAAGCCTGATAGAGTTCTTTGAGGAGGTGACCAGGCACATAGATGAGCGTGGTACAGTGGATGTGATCTACATGGATTTTAGTAAGGCATTTGACAAGGTTCCACACGGTAGGCTTATTCAGAAAGTCAGAAGGCATGGGATGCAGGGAAGTTTGGCCAGGTGGATTCAGAATTGGCTTGCCTGCAGAAAGCAGAGGGTCATGGTGGAGGGAGTACATTCGGATTGGAGGATTGTGACTAGTGGTGTCCCATAAGGATCGGTTCTGGGACCTCTACTTTTTGTGATTTTTATTAATGACCTGGATGTGGGGGTAAAAGGGTGGGTTGGCAAGTTTGCAGATGACACAACGATTAGTGGTGTTGTAGATAGTGTAGAGGATTGTCGAAGATTGCAGAGAGACATTGACAGGATGAGAAGTGGGCTGAGAAGTGGCAGATGGAGTTCAACTTGGAGAAGTGTGAGGTGGTACACTTTGGAAGGACAAACTCCAAGGCAGAATACAAAATAAATGGCAGGATACTTGGTAGTGTGGAGGAGCAGAGGGATCTGGGGGTACATGTCCACATATCCCTGAAAGTTGCCTCACAGGTAGATTGGGTAGTTAAGAAAGCTTACGGGGTATTAGCTTTCATAAATCGAGGGATAGAGTTTAAGAGTTGCGAGGTAATGATGTAGCTCTATAAAACTCTGGTTAGGCCACACTTGGAGTACTGTGTCTATTTCTGGTCGCCTCACTATAGGAAGGATGTGGAAGCATTGGAAAGGGTACAGAGGAGATTTACCAGGATGCTGCCTGGTTTAGAGAGTATGGATTATGATCAGAGATTAAGGGTGCTAGGGCTTTACTCTTTGGAGAGAAGGAGGATGAGAGGAGACATGATAGAGGTGTACAAGATATTAAGAGGAATAGATAGAGAGGATAACCAGTGCCTTTTCCCCAGGGCACCACTGCTCAATAAAAGAAGACATGGCTTTAAGGTAAGAGGTGGGAAGTTCAAGAGGGATATTAGAGGAAGGTTTTTTACTCAGAGAGTGGTTGGTGCGTGGAATGCACTGCCTGAGTCAGTGGTGAAGGCAGATACACTAGTGAAGTTTAAGAGACTACTAGACAGGTATATGGAGGAATTTAAGGTGGGGGCTTATATGGGAGGCAGGGTTTGAGGGTCGGCACAACATTGTGGGCCAAAGGGCCTGTACTGTGCTGTACTATTCTATGTTCTATGTTCGACTGTTTATTCAATTCCATAGATGCTGCCTGACCTGCTAAGTTCCTCCAGCATTTTGTGTGTGTTGCTTTGGATTTCCAGCATCTGCAGATGTTCTTGTGTTTATATTAAATATTGGTTTTGTCTATCTTTCTCATGATTCAGCCTTGATTTTTGAAGCTCATCTTACAACCTCGGTTCTCACCACATAAATTATCTGCTTTTCTATTTTTTTTCTACCAAAATGAATAAAATATAATGTGAGAAAATATGAATTTATGTATATCTCAGCAATACTTACCTCACTCCTCAATTCCCTTAATATCCAGAAATCTATTTGATCTCGATATTTTGAATGAATTCAACAGCTGAGGCTCCTCAGCACCCCAGAATAGAGATTTCCAAAGATTTGTCACTGTCTGAATGAAGACATTTGTCATTACCTCAGGTAAAGTGATGAGGAGCTCAGATAAGATGAACAGCCACTTCTTTTCCCCAGGGTAAGAGAGTCAAAACTAGAGCACATAAGTGAGAAGGAGATGAGGGACAGCTTTTTCACACAGAGGCTGGTTCATAGATTGAACCAGTGGACGTGGTAGCTTGAGTTTGTTTGTAATCTTTAAGAGAAGTTTGCATAGATGCATGGTTGAAGGGATATGGAGGGCTATAGGCCCAGTGCAGGTACATGGGACTCTCTCTGGCTATCCATCCCATAGGATGATGATGGTTCCTTTCAGTCAGTTAGTGGGGTGGTACCCCACTCCTCAGAAAGAAACAGCGTGTGCGTGAGTAGATTTTAGGTGAGTAGGGGGTTGCACAGGTCCAGACCCACCCTCTCGACATCCCCACCCGGATCCAACAGCATGGTGGGGTCCAAGATGGCTGGGGGAAGTTCTGTTGCAGTGAACGGCCAGACCAAGCTTCGATGCAAGGGATGCCCTTTCCGTGCTTCACGGCATGTGTTTGCTAGATGGCCATTGACCCTACAAGAGGGTTCATCCGCCCTTTGACAGGTCTCGTCTTTCGTCCTGCAGGCTGTCTAGCCACCCTCCTCACCAGGCAAGCCTGGTGGGAGAGCCGGTTTAGTCACTGACCACCCGACCGTGTGACAGGTAGTACTGGGTTACATAGTACCAGTGGCACTCAGATGAGCGACAGCCAGGTTACCATGGACTAGATGGGCTGAAGGGCCTGTTTCTGTGTGTGGGACTCTATTACTCTTCGAAAGGCACATGGATGAAAGAAAATTCTTCATCTTTTTCTTGTGTGGAAACAGACTTACCTTGGAGTAGGTTGAAGGGTTTAGGACCAAAACACCTGTGCTGTGCTATACTGTTTCATGTTCTATGAATAGGTCCATGGAAGATGTTTCCCCTGGTTGTGGAGTCTAGGCTGAGGGAGCACAATGTTAGAATGAAAGGTATTAGACTCATAGAACTATACAGCTCAAGGTGTTACTTCAGTTGCAAGATGAGCTTCAAAAACCGAGGCTGAATTGTTGAGAGTAATTTCCCCTCAGATTCCCCTTAAAATCTTCTGCTTTCTCTCTAAACCTATGACCTCTAATTCTGTTCTCACCCAAGCTGGTGGGGGGGGGGGGGGGCAGAAAGAGCTTTCATGCATTCAGAATATTTAACCTTTCAAGTACAATAAGAATTTTGTATCGTTCAATGAGATCCCCTTTCCCTATTTTATACTCTGGAGAATGCAATCAAAGTCAACTCAAGCATTTCTTACAGGGCAAGCCTGCTGTTCCTGGAACCAGTGCAGTATACTTTTGCTGTGTGCCAGGTGAATTATTTTTTAGCTAAAGAGACCAAAACTGTATCTAATGCTCTGGGTGTGACAGATGTTCGGAATGCTGTTCTGCTAAATGTCTTACTGATATTGGATTAATTGCTTACTTTAAGTCTGATGTTGTTAAATGTCTCTTAAAGAAAGGGACGTGAGGCAAAAACAAGCAAATCGAGTTAGACTGGATATACACCATTACAAACCTCCTTGAAACCTATTGAGTGTTGAAAGGTCTCAATAGAGTGGATGTGGAGAGGATGCTTCCTATGGCGGGGGAATCTAAGACCAGGGGGCACAGGTCTTAGAACGGAGAGGCGTCCTTTCAGAGCGGAGACGAGGAGGAATTTCTTCAGCTAGGAGTGGTGAATCTGTGGAATTTGTTGCCACAGGCGGCTTTGGAGCCAAGTCTGTATGTATATTTAAAGCAAAAGTTTAGATTTTTGATTAGTCGGGGCAAGTAGGGATAGGGGAGAAGGCAGGAGGCTGGGGCTGAGAAGGCAGATGGATCAGACATGATGAAATAGCGGAGCAGACTCAATGGGCCGAATGGCCTAATTCTGCTCCTATATCTTATGGTCTTAATATTTTTTTGATGGCTGAATATGGTCAAAGACATGGATGACCCTGTATACGTTATATCAAGATATAGGAGGGTTACCTGTGTTGGGTACCCTTCAACTCTGACTGAATTTCGAGAGCCGGATGAAGCTACAACAGTGAGCAGATGAATGGTCTGCTGAAGACTGAACTTACACAGGAGGGACTTTTTCAAAGAGGGACCGGTGTAATTTCTAGAATCAGCAGATACGTGGTAAATGTGGCTTCCTCTACGCAGTTTACTGAATAACACAGAAAAGAATCTTATACCATATAGGTTATTCAGTTATTCTGCTTTAGAGGATTGATTTCTATGAAGTAAGGGCATATTTTCACATGCTACTTCAAGCAGAGTGTAAGGATGTTGAAAAACACTTGGTTATTTCACCGAACAGGATGTGTGAAGAAAGCAGTTCCAGTTATCATAGGCAGTGTGAGGAGGTACAGACACTCATATGACTTGCAAAAACTGGATAGTCACTTCAGAGTTTTGCAAGGTAATACCCTTGCTACTAGCAAGGAGTCTTTGAATGATCTTTTTACATGCCAAATATTTAATTGAATTTAGCCCTTTTTAATTCCGCCTTTTTTAATTCGCCTTGATGGTGTCCTATTCCTTTTTAAGTGCTTCCAGGGTTACTGCACCCTGAAGCTTATTCTACCAGTCGATCACTCTGTATGAAGAACATGCTAAAGGCAATCTTACCTTGACAGTGCCTGGTTTGTATTTTCTGCTGTGATGACCCAACTTACCGTGCCTCTGTTCCACACTGAAAGGCCTGGCTCCTTATGTGTTTCCTCTTATTTCCGACCTTTTATTTTAGGAATCATCAATCACACCTGTTCTCTGCATTTCGCCATTACTTCTAAGTGTCCTCCTTTAATGATTAGGGTCCAATGAACTATAGTTGGGGTGACTGGTGTCCCCGATGATCTTCCAGGCCTTCTTTGCACACCTGCTGCTATAAATGTCCTTAATGGACCATAAGACCATAAGACAAAGGAGCAGAAGCTGGTCATTCAGCCCATGGAGTCTGCTCCGCCATTTTATCATGAGCTGATCCATTTTATCCTATTTAGTCCCACTTCCCCGCCTTCTCACCATAACCTTTGATACCCTGGCTACTCAGATACCGATCAATCTCTGCCTTAAATACACCCAATGACTTAACCTCCACTGCTGCCCGAGGCAACAAAATCCATAGATTCACCACCCTCTGACTAAAAAAATTTTTTCGCATTTCTGTTCTGAAAGGGTGCCCTTCAATCCTGAAGTCATGCCCTCTCGTACTAGACTCCCCCATCATGGGAAACAACTTTGCCGCATCCACTCTGTCCATGCCTTTTAACATTCGAAATGTTTCTATGAGGTCTCCCCTCATTCTTCTAAACTCCAAGGAATACAGTCCAAGAGCAGACAAACGTTCCTCATATGTTAACCCTCTCATTCCCGGAATCATTCTAGTGAATCTTCTCTGTACCCTCTCCAACGTCAGCACATCCTTTCTTAAATAAGGAGACCAAAACTGCCCACAGTACTCCAAGTGAGGTCTCATCAGCGCCTTATAGAGCCTCAACATCACATTCCTGCTCCTATACTCTATTCCTCTAGAAATGAATGCCAACATTGCATTCGCCTTCTTCACTACTGACTCAACCTGGAGGTTAACTTTAAGGGAATCCTGTACGAGGACTCCCAAGTCCTGTTGCATCTCAGAACTTTGAATTCTTTCCCCATTTAAATAATAGTCCGCCGATTTATTTTTTCTGCCAAAGTGCATAACCATACACTTTCCAACATTGTACTTCATTTGCCACTTCTCTGCCCATTCTTCCAATCTATCCAAGTCTCTCTGCAGACTCTCCGTTTCCTCAGCACTACCAGCCCCTCCACCTATCTTCATATCGTCAGCAAACTTAGCCACAAAGCCATCTATTCCATAATCCAAATCATTGATGTACAATGTAAAAAGAAGCGGCCCCAACACTGATCCCTGTGGAACACCACTGGTAACCGGCAGCCAACCAGAATAGGATCCCTTTATTCCCAATCTCTGTTTCCTGCCAATCAGCCAACGCTCTATCCACGTATGTAACTTTCCTGTAATTCCATGGGCTCTTATCTTGTTAAGCAGCCTCATGTGTGGCACCTTGTCAAAGGCCTTCTGAAAATCCAAATATACAACATCCACTGCATCTCCCTTGTCTAGCCTACTGGTAATTTCCTCAAAAAATTGTAATAGGTTTGTCAGGCAGGATTTTCCTTTAAGGAATCCATGCTGAGTTCTGCCTATCTTGTCATATGCCTCCAGGTACTCTGTAACCTCATCCTTGACAATCGACTCCAACAACTTCCCAACCACTGATGTCAAGCTAACAGGTCTATAATTTCCTTTTTGCTTCCTTGCCCCCTTCTTAAATAGCGGAGTCACATTTGCAATCTTCCAGTCTTCCGGAACCATGCCAGAATCTATCGACTTTTGAAAGATCATCGCTAATGCCTCCGCAATCTCCACAGCTATTTCCTTCAGAACATGAGGGTGCATTCCATCTGGTCCAGGAGATTTATCGACCTTTAGCCTATTCAGCTTACTGAGTACTTTCTCTGTCGTAATTGTGACTGCGCACACTTCTCTTCCCTGCCACCCTTGAGTGTCCGGTATCCTGCCGTCTTCCTCAGTGAAGACTGATGCAAAATACTTGTTCAGTTCCTCTGCCATCTCCTCATCTCCCATTACAATTTCTCCAGTATCATTTTCTATCGGTCCTATATCTACTCTCACCTGTCTTTTACTCTTTATATACTTGAAAAAGCTTTTAGTATCCTCTTTGATATTATTTGCTAGTTTCCTTTCATAGTTAATCTTTTCTCTCTTAATGACCTTCTTGGTTTCCTTTTGTAAGGTTTTAAAGACTTCCCAATCCTCTGTCTTCCCACTAATGTTTGCTTCCTTGTATGCCCTCTCCTTAGCTTTAACTTTGGCTTTGACTTCTCTTGTCAACCACGGTTGCATCCTTTTTCCACTCGAAAATTTCTTCTGTTTTGGAATATACCTGTCTTGCACATTCCTCATTTTTCGCATAAACTCCAGCCACTGCTGTTCTGCCGTCTTTCCAGCCAGTGTCTCTTTCCAGTCAACTTTGGCCAGTTCCTCTCTCATGCCACTGTAGTTTCCTTTACTCCACTGAAACACCTACACATCAGATTTCGGCTTCTCTTTTTCTAATTTCACAGTGAACTCAATCATGTTATGATCACTGCCTCCTAAGGGTTCCTTCACCTCAATCTCTCCAATCACCTCCGGTTCATTACACAATATCCAATCCAGTACAGCCGATCCCCTAGTGGGCTCAACAACAAGCTGTTCTAAAAAGCCATCTCGCAGACATTCTACAAATTCTCTCTCTTGAGATCCAGTGCCGACCTGATTTTTCCAATCTACTCGCATGTTAAAATCCCCCACAATTATCATAACACTGCCCTGCATAACAATGGAGGGAAGTTCGCATCCACAGATGAGCTGGGCTGTCCGTACCACTTTCTGCGGTGCCCAGCGATCAACGTTGGTGCAGTTCCCGTACCAGGTAGTGATACAGCCAGTCGGTATACTCCCAATGGTGCCCCTGTAGAAGGTCTTGAGGATTTGGGGGCTCATGCTGGACTTCTTCATTCACT
This sequence comes from Mobula hypostoma, assembly GCF_963921235.1. NCBI lineage: Eukaryota > Metazoa > Chordata > Chondrichthyes > Myliobatiformes > Myliobatidae > Mobula > Mobula hypostoma. The sequence goes on along the minus strand of NC_086111.1, from coordinate 61,959,420 downwards.
TGTGGAGGAAGAGACACTTTGTGCTTTTTTTGCCATAAAGCCGGTGTGTACAGTCCAGCTGAGATCATCAGTGACGTGTATACTGAGGACCTTGAAAGTATTCTCCCACTCAACTCCAGACGCATTGATGTTAATCGGGCTGAGCCTATCTTCGTTTCTCTTGTAGTTCACAATCAGCTCTTTTGTTTTTTTGGACATTGAGGGAGCGGTTGTTATTCTGACACCACTGTGCCAACGGTGTCAGCCTCTCCCTGTAGGCTGTCTCATTACCGCTGGAAATAGCACTAAATCAGGAGATAATCTCTGACTGCACTGGGCTGAGGATCTGAATGTGCATTGAATCTGTGGAACTCTTTGCCACAAAGAGCTGTAGAGACCAAGTCATTGGGTGTATTTAAATCGGAGATTGATAAGTTTGTGATTAGTCAGGGTGTCAATGTGTACAGGGAGAAGGCAGAAGAACGGGTTAAGAGAAAAAATAAATCAGCCTGACTGAATGTTTAGCTGATTCGATGGACTGAATGGCTTAATATTGCTCCTACAGTATGTTATGGCCTTATCGTCTTATCTGTAACTCTGCTTTATAGAATCCATAATCCTGACTCTGTCATTTGAATGGGGTTACCAATCTTCATTTAATAGGTATGCTAAAGAGTTACTTTTATTTTAATTTTCAATTAATTTAGCAAGGTTTACCTGTTGTTAAATGTTTTTTACTTTTTGCTTTTTTCTAAAATCATTTTTAATTTTTTCAATCATTTAATTGTATCTTAGACGTTTCCAAATATATTTAATCATGAAGTTCATTTAGAGGGCAGCTGAAATTGTTCCCGTGGCATCAGCTCCCAGAAAGACATGAGACCGTCCCAAGGCATCACCCTGAGATCGACAGGCTGTTGGCTGGTCACTGCCTGCATACCGCTCACTCGGTCTCAAAGGCCCCACCAGGGAGAGCTTCAGGATATTGGAAGCAGTACAGCTGCAAGCGTTTAGCTTATTCACATGAATCCCAAGGGACGGGAATGTGAGGTGTGATCCAGAATTAGCACATATCTAACTCATATCTAGCATTTTAATTGTTAATTGTTTCGATACTCATAAGGCAAGTTAAATTCTGTAAAGGCATGTTGACCTGTTAATAGATTCCAGTAGCTATAAATCCCTGGGTCTTGTGATTATTTTAAACAGGATATTGGACAGGTTGATTCATATTCTAGCTTTCTGCAGAACATGAGATGGATTAGGGTGTTCCAATTCATTCTTAGGCAAGATTCATTGGGACCTTGAAAGATTTCCAGTGGTAACACAACATAATAGAGGAAACGCTTTCTGATTAATTGGCATTGTCAAACAGTTACACTGTGTCCAGGGATCATTAATTCTGAGAAATGTGGAACTATCAACAAGTACAGAACTCTCACAAAACCATCGATAGATTCAGCAGCTCCAGTATTTATTTAAAGGTTCACTGTAACTGGAAGGTGGGACTTAATACAATCCATTACCTGCCTCTTAAAGCACTTCATGATTGTTAAAGTCAGTTCCACATACAAGGTAGCCCCAGAACAGTATTTTGCTGTAGGTTTCTGTGATTCAATGGAAATGCACCTGAGTTCTATTGAATGAGCACATTTCAAATATTGATTTTTCCAGTTGAGCTGAGAAAAATGGTACAACTTTTGAGCAAACTTTGAACTTAAATGGTCCACATCTGCTTTTAATGGTTACATTTTACAATATTATTGGTCACTTTATGCAGCCAAGGGATTGGCCTTATCCTGAAATGTATTTTTAACTGATGTTTGCCTTGTTTGCACTTGTTGGAGTATGCATTATTACAGAGATATTCAGTTCTTAGGAAACTTTATTTTTTATTTTAGAGATACATTGCAGCGTAGGCCCTTTTGTCCCTTTGTCCCAGCAACCCCAGACAAGCCCAATTAACCCTAACCTAACCACGGGACAATTTACAATGACCAACTGTGGGAAGAAATTGGACCACCCAGGGGAAATCTGCGCATACCACGGGAAGGATGTACAGACTCTCATTACAGAGAGAGTTGAATTGAACTCCCAACTCTAGAAACCCCCAAGCTGAAATAGCATCGCACTAGCTGCTGCACTACTGTGGCGCCCTAATGTTTTAATGTTCGGAATTTCAATTCTGCCCTCTTCTGTGCCTTTTTTTGTTGTTGTGAATGTGATTCTGGAACTGTAGGAGTCCATGATTTGCAGTTTTGGAGATTGTTTGCTGTTTCAGCACTCTGCAGCCTCCGAGGGGATTCCGGGTGTTCGAGGCAGCGTGTGGGAACCTTGTGGTATGAATGCTGCGAGCTGATATTTGACCCCATTTTGCCAATTAAAGTTTCCATTGTTCACTGATTAAAGCAAAAAGGGAGACGGAAATGCTGGCTGCCTGCCTTTTTATCACTGGGGGTATTGCTCTGCGATGGAAAGAGGAAACTACCTTTTTTATCACTGGGGGATCGCTCTGCTATGGAGAGGAGAGATGCCTTTTTTTTATCACTGGTGAGATTGCTCTGCTACAGAGAAGGAGAATGTTGCTCAGGTTTTCTGCATTTTGGATGTGTACTTGGACTGTAGACTTTTTGTCAGTCTTTTTTTTGTATTCTTTGTCTTTCACCCCACTTTTCTCATTTGTTTATTGTGTGCGGGGGAGGGAGATTTGGGGGGGATGTCGATGTGCCTGTTCCATTTTTGTTCATTTTTTTAGTGTGGGAAAGGAGGATTTAGGGGTTGATGATTGTGCTGCCTTTCCTTTCTTTCTTGGTTTCATGGCTATCTGGAGAAGACGAATTTCAGAGTTGTATACTTTGAGAATAAATGAACCTTTGAACCTTTGATCTCTCTAGTACGCCATAAATGACCCATTTATTTCCACTGTTTGCTTTTCTCTTGGTGACTAATTCTTAACATGTTCGCTCGTTCATTTTGTGCTGCGTCATATGATGTGGGCGATCATGAGCTTTCCGTGATCATGATTGTTCTTGGCAAATTTTTCTACAGAAGTGGTTCAGTTGGGACAAATTGAAAGTCCTCGTCCTGTGTTTACTCATCTGGATGCTCAAAGTCTAAGAGAACGGTTTCATATTTAGTTTGTGATCTTCTTTTCCACAGATGCTGCTGGAAACACTGAATGTTTCCAGCATTTTCTGTTTTTGTATTATATTAATGTTATTTTAAATACTATCATCATCATTATGTGTGTGTGGTATGGTACAGACATGTCTCCACCCCGCTACCCATGATTCAGGTACAATAGTTTAAAAGACAGTTGGATTGGAACATGGAGAGGAAAGTCTTAGAAGGGTATGAGTCCAACACAGGCAAAAAAAGGTTGTAGCAATGCAAACAAAATGCTGGAGGAGCTCAGCAGCTCTGGCAGAATCTATGGAAATGAATAAACAGACCCTTCTTTAGGACTGAAGGAGGAAAAGAGGAGCAAAGCGGTCCTTCTGCAGTTGTACAGGGCCCTGCTGAGACCACACCTGAAGCATTGTGTAGAATTTTGGTCTCCAAATTTGAGGAAGGACATCCTAGCGGGAGAAGATGGCGACGCGACACAGCGCGTGCAGCTCTCCGGTGAAATGATATCGTATTTGTAAGTAGGATGCCGTGTACAATTCTGATTTGATGGAGACAGATGTGAGAAGGCACAGAGGAACATCTGGAGAAATTTCTGAAATGCCCTGTTCGCTGCCACTGCTACTGTGCGATCGAGAATCTCCGGAGGGAAGACCCCAAAATCCTCTGCTTTGCCTGCTGCTGGCGACCGAGGCTGAGGTCGAAGCGTTCGGCAGAGGTGATGCTCGGTACTCGGTGTCGGAGGGCTGATCGGAGGCTCGAAGTTTTCGGACGACTCAGAGTCGGACTGTGGTTGGGCATGGCAGGGAGAGTTTTCTTCCTTCTCCCGTCTGCATGAGATGTGGGACTTTCGAGAGACTTTGAACTTTTTTACCGTGCTTACGGCCTGTTCTTCATCAAGTTATGGTATTGTTGCTTTGTTGTAACTATATGTTATAATTATGTGGTTTTTGTTAGTTTTTCAGTCTTGGTCTGTCCTATGTTTCTGTGATATCACACCGGAGGAATATTGTATCGTTTCTTAATGCATGCATTACTAAATGACAATAAAAGAGGACTGCATGTCTTCATAATCTATTTTAATCTAGCTATTGAGGGAATGCAGCGTAGGTTCACGAGGTTAATTCCCGGGATGGTGGGACTATCATATGTTGAAAGATTGGAGCGACTGGGGTTGTATACACTGGAATTTAGAAGGATGAGAGGGGATCTGATTGAAACAAATAAGATTTTTAAGGGATTGGACACGCTAGAGGCAGGAAACATGTTCCCGATGTTGGGTGAGTCCAGAACCAGAAGCCACAGTTTAAGAATAAGGGGTAGACCATTTAGAACAGAGTTGAGGAAAAACTTATTCACACAGAGGGTTGTGGTTCTGTGGAATGCTCTGCCTCAGAAGGCAGTGGAGGCCAATTCTCTGGTTCTTTCAAGAAAGAGTTAGCTAGAGCTCTTAAAGATAGCAGAGTCAAGGGATATGGGGAGAAGGCAGGAAAAGGATACTGATTGTGGATGATCAGCCATGATCACAGTGAATGGTGGTGCTGGCTCGAAGGGCTGAATGGCCTACTCCTGCACCTATTGTCTATTGTCTATTGACTGGAAAGGAAGGGGGAAGATGCCAGAATAAAAAGGTGGGGGGCAGGGGGTTCTAGACTAGCTGGGCATATTGGTTAGCAGGTGGGATGGGCTGAAGGGCCTTTTCCCATTCTATATTGCGCTATGTTTCTGTGACTACGTGCAGCAGTTTAATATGAGAATCATTAACTTGTTGTTAAATGTAAATGGGGAGAACGAAGGAGAGGGAGAGATGAGGTGCGTGGCAACTGCAAAGCAGGTTCTTCGACATGAAATAGTTTAAAAATCACAGGCCTGTGGAATTACACCCTAAGGAAATTCTGGATTCCTGACGTATCTATAAATAACTTTAACATTCTTGCTAGTATCTTTCAGTAACTAGCCAGAGAGAGGTGCATCGCCTTGCCCCAAGGGTGACCTGCAAGCTGGTAGAGGGAGGGAGTGCCTTACACCTCCTTTGGTAGAGACGTGTCTCCACCCCACCACCCACGATTCAGGTACAATCATTTCAAAAGCAGTTGGATCAGTACAAGGAGGGGAAAGGTTTAGAGAGGTATGGGTCCAACATGTGTAAATAGATCCCAGCAACACACACAAAAAGCTGGAGGTACTCAGCAGGTCAGGCAGCATCTATGGAAATGAATAAGCAGTCAACATTTTGGGCCGAGACCCTTCTTCAGGACCTAGAATGGAAGAGTGAAGAGGTCAGAGTAAAAAGGTGGGAGGAGAAGTTTCCAGACTGCATGGGAATGTTGGTTGGCAGGATGGGATGGGTGGAAGGGCCTTTTCCCATTCTATATTGCTTAAACTTAAAGCACACGGTATTGGGGGTATGATATTGATGTGGATAGAGAACTGGTTGGCAGACAGGAAACGAAGAGTGGGAATAAATGGGACCTTTTCAGAAAGTCAGGCAGTGACGAGTGGGGTACCGCAAGGCTCAGTGCTGGGACCCCAGTTGTTTACAATTTATATTAATGACTTAGATGAGGGAATTAAATGCAGCATCTCCAAGTTTGCAGATGACACAAAGCTGGGTGGCATTGTTAGCTGTGAGGAGGATGCTAAGAGGATGCAGGGTGACTTGGATAGGTTAGGTGAGTGGGCAAATTCATGGCAGATGCAATTTAATGTGGATAAATGTGAGGTTATCCACTTTGGTGGCAAGAACAGGAAAACAGATTATTATCTGAATGGTGGCCGATTAGGAAAAGGGGAGGTGCAACGAGACCTGGGTGTCATTGTACACCAGTCATTGAAAGTGGGCATGCAGGTACAGCAGGCAGTGAAAAAGGCGAATGGTGACTGGCATTCATAACAAGAGGATTCGAGTACAGGAGCAGGGAGGTACTCCTGCAGTTGTACAAGGCCTTGGTGAGACCACACCTGGAGTATTGTGTGCAGTTTTGGTCCCCTAATCTGAGGAAAGACATTCTTGCCATAGAGGGAGTACAAAGAAGGTTCACCAGATTGATTCCTGGGATGGCAAGACTTTCATATGATGAAAGACTGGATTGACTAGGCTTATACTCTCTGGAATTTAGAAGATTGAGGGGTGATCTGATTGAAACGTATAAAATTCTAAAGGGATTGGACAGGCTAGATGCAGGAAGATTGTTCCCGATGTTGGGGAAGTCCAGAACGAGGGGTCACAGTTTGAGGATAAAGGGGAAGCCTTTTAGGACCGAGATTAGGAAAAACTTCACACAGAGAGTGGTGAATCTGTGGAATTCTCTGCCACAGGAAACAGTCGAGGTCAGTTCATTGGCTATATTTAAGAGGGAGTTAGATATGGCCCTTGTAGCTAAAGGGATCAGGGGGTATGGAGAGAAGGCAGGTGCAGGGTTCTGAGTTGGATGATCAGCCATGATCGTACTGAATGACGGTGCAGGCCCAAAGGGCCGAATGGCCTACTCCTGCACCTATTTTCTATGTTTCTATTACTCTATGATTCTATGACTATGTGCAGCATCTCAAAATCATAAACATTAATTTGTTGTTAAATGTAAATGGTGAGAATGAAGGAGAGATGAGGTGCGTGATAACTGCAAAATAGGTCTTTCAACTTGAAATAGTTAGAAAACCACAGGCCTGTGTGATTACACCCAAAGTTTTTCCAAGAATCCTGATGTATCTATTCATCACTTACAGTCTCGCTAGTAACTTCCAGTAATGAGTGGGATAAATACTCGAAGAAATCACAAGCCGGGGCAGGAGGACAAAGCTGGAAACTGGGTCTAATTGACCCCTCTTACACAGGTTCATTAAGCCATATGGATTTGTGTGTTGTTCCATTCTAGTGTTAACAAACCAAGCTTCAATGTCTCGTTTGTATCCATTGTCTTAGTGGTGGGTGCAATCTATTATTACGTGTTTTCTTTCTTATAATATAGAAAGAGGCCATTTTTCTCACTGTCTGTGCTGCTTTCAGAGTAACCCAGCTGTCGCATTCCGCTACCTGATTCGATGAAGTCTATATCCCCTTATTTGCCTATAAATGCCTTTGATTCTCCAACACTAGTTTTAGGTTTACAATAACCAATTAACCTATCAACTGGAGCATCTTTGTACTCATGAGAAAGTCTGCAGATGTTGGAAATTCAAAGCAACACACACAAAATACTGCTGGAACTCGGCAGGTTAGTGGAGGGAAGGAGCGCCCCTTATACCTCCTTTGGTAGAGATGTATCTCCAGCAGGACACCCATTAAACACTATAGAAGTAGTATTTAAACCTTTCGTCTGGATGGGCTAAATTTTGAGGTTGGTATCAATGCTGGACGTTCTGTGCATAGCAACGCAAGCAAAATGTTAGAGGAACTCAGCAGGTCAGGCAGCATCTATGAAAAAGAGTAAACAGTCGACATTTTGGGCCGAGACCTTTCATCAGGACTGTCTCAGCCCAAAACAAGAACTATTTACTCTCTTCCATAGTTGCTGCCTGCCCTGCTGAGTTCCTCCAGCATTTTGAGTGTATTGCTTGGATTTCCAGTGTCTGCTGAATTTTTCATGTCAGTTTTGTGCATAGGCTTGAAGGCTAGTAAGAAAGTGCGGACGGTGGCTCGTTCACTCGCAGCAGCGTCTACGAGGGGTCGGGGCATTAAGAACTTAAAGTACTGCAGGTCAACCCTGTCTGCAAGTTGATCATTGGCGAAGAAACTGAAGGAGCTGGACTTGTTGTGGATAGCGATGTTGTCTGTGTCAGAGAGACGTGAAGGCCGTGTACAGTTTAACGGTGAGCGGACACCTTAGTGGCAGTTCTTGTGGTCGCCGGGTTCTGTTGGACATTGTTAATGTGGAATGCTGCAAGTCCGATTCGCCGATTTATTGGCGTTCAGCGGGGGTGGACGGCAGGGGGACCTGCTTGGCCTCAATCATGATGAAAACTAGGCCTCAAATTGCAGTGGCGAAGATTAGGCCTCAAATTGCAGTGGTATTGGAGAAGGTGCACTGCGTCGCAGCGCTGGGGGTGGTCCATGTGGTGTCCCAGCTGGAGTCAGTGCTGCCCCCCAGTGTTGGCTCAGCAGAAGACAAGCCATATTGTGTTTGACTTCAGACTGTGAGAACATTCAGGGTCCTGGACTACATTTTTTTACATGATTGTATTTATATGTGCTTGCTATCTCATATGCACTATAGTAACCACGAACTAAAACTTGGGCAGGATGGGAAAACAGGTGAAAATGGGAGGAATTGGAATGCACACAGCGAAGGGATTTGTCAATTATGATGTAGACACGTTTAAGGAATTAGGCAAATACTGTAGATCAGAAGACACAAGACACTACAGATGTCGGAACCCAGAGCAAAGAATAAAACAAACTGCTGCAGGAATTCAGAGGATCAGCCAGCATCTTTAGAGAGAAATAGACTGTTTACGCTTCAGGTCAAGACAGCAGAATTTCAAGCCGAAATGTTGATTCTCCATTCCCCTCTACATATATCAGAAGAACCGATATTGAAGCGGCCATCATCAGAATAAATATGAAGGAAAAGGTTAAAGGTTGAGAGAAGAGCAGCCCTTAGAGAAATTCAGATGAGCTGACATTGTCAAGGCAATTGTGGGAATCTGTGGTTTTGTACTGAATGTTTAATGTATGCCAAAAGTCTGTAATGGACATTTGGGGCAGGGAAGGAAATTGGCAGAAAAGTTCTTTAAATTCAAGACAAGCTGGATGCGGCCATCATTAGTGTGGATAATGGATAAGGGGGAAGGGGTTTACGAGCAGGACTAAGACAACGGAAGTTCCACAGGTCCAGGGTAAGGCAGACAGAAGTTGGCCCAAACAGTTTCTTAGAAGCACTGTAAAAGACCATAGTGCTCTCTGTCAATGGAAAAGTGTAACTGCAGGCGTGAGCATATACCTATGGTTGGATATTATAACCATAGCCGGAACAAAACAATGGAAACTACGTCGGGTTCTCAGCTCTTTAGTTATTCCTCTCCGCACCTTGTGGTGCATCGGGTGACAACCTTACCATTACTTTAGCATTTTTCTTCTGCTTTTTATGAGGCCGAGTTTCTAGCTCGATGCTCAACCCAGCAGGATGACATCAAAGTTGCTGGTGAACGCAGCAGGCCAGGCAGCATCTCCAGGAAGAGGTACAGTCGACGTTTCGGGCTGAGACCCTTCGTCAGGACTAACTGAAGGAAGAACTAGTAAGAGATTTGAAAGTGGGAGGGGGAGGGGGAGATCTGAAATGATAGGAGAAGGCAGGAGGGGGAGGGATGGAGCCAAGAGCTGGACAGGTGATTGGCAAAAGGGATATGAGAGGATCATGGGACAGGAGACCTAGGAAGAACGAAAAGGGGGAGGGGGGAAAAGCCCAGAGGGTGGGCAAGGGGAAAGAATGTGTGTATATAAATAAATAAATAATGGATGGGGTATGAAGGGGAGGTGGGGCATTAGAAGAAGTTTGAGAAATCAATGTTCATGCCATCAGGTTGGAGGCTTGCCTGACAAATCTGTTGGAATTCTTTGCAGAATTAACAAGTAGGATGTTGTGTACTTGGATTTTTAGAAGGCTTTGACAAGAGGCTGCTTAACAAGCCACAGTCTCATGGTATTACAGGAAAGACTCTAGTATGGATAAAGCTGTGACTGATTGGCAGGAGGCAAAGAGTAGGAATAAAGAGAGACTTTTCTGGTTGGCTGTCAGTGACTAGTGGTGCTCCGCAGGGGTCTGTGTTGGGACCGATTATTTTTACGTTATGTGTCAATGATTTGGATGATGAAATTGATGGCTTTGTTGCAAACGACACAAAGATAGGTGCAGTGGCAGGGTGCTTTGAGGAAGTAGAGAGGCTACAGAAGGACTTACACAGATTAGGAGAATGGGCAAAGAAATGGCAGATAGAATACAGAGTCATGCACTTTGGAGGAAGAAATGAAAGGATTAACTACTTTCAAAATAGAGAGAAAATACGAAAAATAGAGGTGCGAAGGGCTCTTGGAGTTCTTGTGCAGGATTCCCATTGTGTATGACAGTGCAGGCATTACTGAGTCATGGCTGAATAGAAGAAAGAAGGAATTTTGTTAGCCAAACTGTGGTGAATCTGTGGAATGTTCAGCCACAAACTGCGTTAGAGGCCAAGTCCGTGGGTATATTCTAAGCAGAAGTTGATAAATTCCCGATTGGTTAAGGTATCGAGGGATATGGTGAGAGGGAAGGGGTATGGGGTTGAATGGGATCCAGGATCAGCCATGATGAAATGGCGGAGTAGACTTTATGGGCCAAATGGCCTAATTCTGCTCTTATCTTTTAACGTCTTATTGACTTATTCCCCAAAGGTTAATTTGTAGGTTGAATCTGTGGTGAGGAAGGCAAATGAAATGTTAGCATTCATTTCAAGAGGACTAGAATATAAAAGCAAAGGTGTAAGGTTGAGGCTTTGTAAAGCACTGGGGGAGGCCTCACTTGGAGTACTGTGAGCAGTTTTGGGCCCGTTATCTGAGAAAGAATGTGCTGAAACAGGAGAGGGTGCAAAGCAAGCTCACAAAAATCATTCCAGGATTGAACGGCTCGTCATATGGAAAGCATTTGATGGCTTTGGCCCTGCATTCACTTTCCACAAGCAGCTGTTGAGGCCAAGTCTTTAAGTATATGTAAAGCGGAGATTGATAGATTCTCGACTGGTCAGGGCAGGAAGGGATACGGGGAGAAAGCAGGGCATTGGGGCTGAGAGGAAAATTGGATCAGCTGTAATGAAATGGTGGAGCAGACTCAATGGGCCAAATGACCTAATTCTGTTTCTACATCTTAAGGTCTTAAGGTCTAATGGGAGGTTTATTGTGCATCTCAATGTGGATTTTATGCAGTTAACTAAAGGTATGGGTTGTGATTATGCACTTGTTATTGTGTTTATTACCTCTATGGGTAAATGCTTAACCTACTCAGAGAAATGATGCTTTAACTGTTGCTAATTTTTAATTACAAGGATTTATTCCTTGGTTTGGAATCCCTGGAAAGATCTTGAGTCTAAAGACCTGTGTTCATCAACCGGCTGGTATGTTCACTGAAATCTTTAACCTCTCAGAAGCAGTATTCAACTATACTGGTGCCCAAGGACTTGCCTCAATGACTATAATCAAGTAGCTCTTAAATCCACAGTGATGAAGTGTTTTGAGAGGTTGGTGATGAAACATATCAACTCCTGCCTGAGTATCGACTTAGATCTGCTCCAATTTGCCTACCGGAGCAACAGGATCACAGCAGATCTCACCTCATTGGCTCTTCACTCAACCCTGGAACATCTGGACAGGAAAGATGCATACATCAGGATGCTCTTTATTGACTACAACTCGGCATTCAATACCATCATCCCTTTAAAACTAATCAAGAAGCTGCAAGACCTTGGCCTCAATACCTCCTTATGCAATTGGATTCTGGATTTCCTCACTTGTAGAACTTAGTCATTTCAGATCGGCAACACCACCTCCTCCACGATCTCCATCAGCACAGGTGCACCACAAAGCCGTGTGCTCAGCTCCCTCCTCTACTCGCTTTACATGTATGACCGTGTGGCTATGCACAGCTCCAAGCTGCATTCAATCGTACTAATGATATCACTGTCGTAGGCCAAATCAAAGGTGGTGATGAATCAGCATATCGGAGAGAGCTTGAAAAATCAGCTGAGTGGTGTCATAACCTCTTACTCAATGTCATCAAGACCAAGGAGCAAATTATAGACTTCAGGAAAAGGAAGCCAGAGGTCCATGAACCATCTTCATTGGAGGATCAGAGTCAGAGGTGAGGACTTTAAATTCCTGGGTGTTATTACTTTGAAGGACCAGTCCTGGACCCATCACGTAAGTGCAATTACACAAAAAGCACGGCAGCATTCTACTTCCTTAGGAGTCTGAAGAGATTCGGCATGACACCTAAAACTTCGACAAACTTCTATAGGTGTGTAGTGTACAGTATTTTGACTGGCTGCATCACACCAATGTCCTTGAATGCAAAATCCCACAAAAACTAGTGGACACAGCTCAGTCCATCTTGAGTAAAGCCCTCCTAACCACTGAGTGCATTTACATAAAACACTGTCGCCGGAAAGCAGCATCCACCATCAGGGACTGCCACCACCCAGGATATGCTCTCTTCTCGCTGCTGCCATCAGGAAGAAGGTACAGGAGCTTTAGGACTCAGACCACCAGATTCGGGAACAGTTACTACCCCTCAGCCATCAGGCTCTTGAACCAAAGGGGATAACTCCACTTGCCTCATCATTGAAAAGTTCCTGCAACCAATGGAATCACTTTCAAGGGCTCTTCACCTCTTGTTCTCAATATTTATTGCTTATTTATTTATGATTATTTTTTCTTCCTTTTGTATTTGCACAGTTTATTGTCTTCTTCACTCTGGTGGAACACCCTAATTGGTGGTCTTTCATTGATTCTATTATGGTTATTGTTCTATAGATTTATTGAGTCCGCCCACAAGAAAATGAACCTCAGGGTTGTATATGGTGACATATATGTACTTTGATAATAAAATTCACTTTGAACTTAAGGAAAGCCTTGCAATGTACGTACCATTACACCTGCCCTTTGCCACCTTCAATCTACTGCGGCCTGAAACGTTGACTGTGTTTTTTTTCCATAGATGCTGCCTGGCCAGCTGAGTTCCTCCAGCATTTTGTGTGTGTCGCTCGGATTTCCAGCAACTGCAGATTTTCTCTTGTTCGTAATATCCGTAACTGCTAACCAATTCTGTATAAAAATGGAACTTCTCTGTTCAGAATTCAGAACAGTGTGGGTGACAAGGGACCATGCTGTGCTCCTTCTGCGCAAGTAAAATAAAGCACGTTTGAGCAGTAAATGTGCTTGTGTTCTGATTCCAGTTATTAGCCACAACACCACCACCCTCTGAGTGAAGAAGTTCCCCCTCATGTTCCCAAACATTTCACCTTTCACCCTTAACCTATGACCTCTACCTCTAGTCTTACCCAGACTCAATGAAATTCAAAACACATTAGCCAGGGTGTGCTCCGTGCTGCACATTTTTCTGTTATTCCTGCAACCATGCTGGCATTTTTCCTACTTACACCGCTCATAATCTTTCACAAGCTTGAGAGCCAGAGCCAGAGCTGGGGGAATTCAAGTTCTCATGCTCTGTTCCAAGTGAGCAACAGCCAGCAGGTGGATGTGTTCAAAGGACAGGAAGGTGGGAAGCTCTCTGATGCAATGCAGTTTATCATCAGTCACTGAAAGTAAGCATGCAGGTACAGCAGGCAGTGAAGAAAGCTAATGGCATGTTGGCCTTCATAACAAGGGGAGTTGAGTATAGGAGCAAAGAGGTCCTTCTGCAGTTGTACAGGGCGCTGGTGAGACCACACCTGGAGTACTGTGTGCAGTTTTGGTCTCCAAATTTGAGGAAAGACATTCTAGCTATTGAGGGAGTGTAGCGTAGGTTCACAAGGTTAATTCCCAGGATGGTGGGACTGTCATATGTTGAAAGATTGGAGTGACTGGGCTTGTATACACTGAAATTCAGAAGGATGAGAGGGGATCTGATTGAAACGTATAAGATTATTAAGGGATTGGACATGCTAGAGGCAGGAAACGTTCCCGATGTTGGGGGAGTCCAGAACCAGAGGCCACAGTTTAAGAATAAGGGGTAGACCATTTAGAACGGAGTTGAGGAAAAACTTTTTCACACAGAGGGTTGTGGTTCTGTGGAATGCTCGGCCTCAGAAGGCAGTGGAGGCCAGTTCTCTGGATTCTTTCAAGAAAGAGTTAGATAGAGCTCTTAAAGATAGTGGAGCGAAGGGATATGGGGACAAGGCAGGAAAAGGGTACTGATTGTGGATGATCAGCCATGATCACAGTGAATGGCGGTGCTGGCTCGAAGGGCTGAATGGCCTACTCCTGCACCTATTGTCTATTGTCTATTAATGCAGTTTAATTCAGAATCAGAATCAGGTAAATTTTTTTACATGACATAAAATTTGTTAATTTGAGACAGCTGTACACTGCAAAGTTGTAAAATTGCTACAAATTATAAAATAAAGAAATAATGCAGAAAAAGAAGGAAGACGAACGCACAGACTGTTCAGAAATATGGTGGCAGAGGGGGGGAAATGTTCTTGAGTCCTGGTGGGGTCTTCAGGATCATGTACCTCCTTCCTGCTGGTATGAATGAGAAGAAAAGCCTATCCTGGACAGTGATGGTCCTTAGTGATGGCTGCTGCCTTCTTGATGCCCCACCTCCTGGAGATGTTCGTAATGTCGGTGAGGGTTGTGCCCATGATGGAGCTGGAGGAGCCTACGATCTTCCGTATCCTCTTGTGATCCTGTGCGCTGGAGCCTCCACACCAGTCAGTGGTGTAACCAGTCAAGAATGCTCTCCACAGTACATCTATAGAAACTTGCAAGAGTCTTTGGTGACGTACCAAATGTCCTCAAACTCCTAGTGAAGAAGAGCCTCTGGCCTGCCCCCTTCATGGTTACGTCAATGTGTTGGGCCCAGAACAGATCCTCTGAGACGCTGACTTCCAAGAACTTGAAACTACTCACACTTTCCTGGGCTGGCTGGTGGCGCAATGATATCAGCCCCGGGTTCTGGAACGAAGGCTCCCGGGTTCGAATCCAGTCAAGGCCGCTCCCGAGTACACTTTCCATCCGTGCCGGGTTGAGTGTCGAGATCGCAACTCGACCTCGTAAAATAAAGGGAAAATACTGAGAAATGTCTGTGTGAGGAGAGGCACCCCACACAGTCTCTCTCTCTCTCGCTCCGTGCCCTGTAAAGGCATGAAAAAGACATCGTCCCGCCAACATCGCACACGGATGCACGCATAGACGAACACGCACGCACAGACAAACACACACGCACGCACACGCCAAAAACAAAGAAACTACTCACACTTTCCACTGCTGACCCTTCAACGAGGAGTAGGGTGTGTTCTCCTAACTTCCCCTTCCTGAAGTCCCAAGTTAGTTTCTTGGTTTTGCCAGTGCTGAGTGAGACTCAGCTTGTATCCAGTGTGTGAAGTATACAGTATTGTATTTATTGTTATGTTGTGGCAGACAGGAACTGTTCTCTCAGGTAACCGTGCCAGGCTCTGTGTGTATTTCATTATAGGGATGAGTTTCTGTTGTCTGCCTGACTCTCAGGTACTAGTTCAGATGTGGATTTAGAACCTCTGCCCAATCTCCAGCCACTTCTCAGGTGATTTAATACTGGGTGGTACCCTGGCTACAAAAAGCACAAAAGGGAGAATCCTCTCTTTGAGACTTCCAATTATTCACTACTCAAACAGGAAGCTCCGGGGAGGGGGAACAATTTTCCATCATCAGGATCTGCTCCCTCTCATAACTGTAACTAACAGATGTCGTGTTGTTTGCTGAAAGGATCACAGGATTATTGCTTTAAATATTTAGTGCAGTTCCTTAAGAATATGGGTCTAGTTTTAATAGAATTTGATACAAATATAAATATATAGCAGCGGTCGCCAACCTTTTAAAGCCCAAGATCCCCTACCTCGGCCTTAGAGAAAGACAAAATCGACCTACCTAATTGTTTAGAGAAAAAACAGCTCAGATTGTACTTCCAACTTGAGGCCTTTTATTTGGGCTAATTGTATTTGAATTACACAAAATACTTTTGTCAAACTTTCAAATTAATTCAACCAAGAAAACACTGTAACTAGCATATCAAACAGGCCATAGCTGTCTTTCTTTAGGAATATTACAATACTTCATACCTTTAATTCTAAGTTTCATTATTTAATTTTATTTCAACACAAAAAATAAATGAATAAAAATTGACTGTTGCACTCATTGTGATGACTGGGGCTGAATACTTTCTGCTAGTTCCCTGAAATTTGGCTCATAGCTAAGACAGCCAGTCTGAGATAGTCTGTGAGGTGTCTATCAGTAAGACAGCTCCTGTACTTAGATTTAATAGTTTTCATCTGTGAAAATGCAATTTCACACAGATAAGTTGACCCGAAGTAGGCACCAACTTTTAGTGCACATGTGGTGAGATGAGGAAACTTCTCCCTGCTGACAAGCCCCCAAAAGTCACCGTCCCTTGATCTTGCTTTAAGCTCAATGTCATTTTGCAAATCAATTATTTCCATTTCAATAGCACTTGGCACACCAAATACTTGCTGGAATTTGGCTGCTACCTGTTCCATATCAATCAACAGAAATGGGTTTGAAATAAATGCAGCAATATTTTTCATGACGTTTAACTCCCCAAAACGCTGATTGAACTCTGTTGCCAGTTTGTCTTGGTCAGGGGTTCCCAACCCTTTTTGCACCACGGACCAGTTTAGTATTGACAATATTCTTGGGGGCCAGCCAACCGAAGGGAGGGGGGAGGTGTTCAAATAGGGTTAATCGCACCTCAACATGTCTTTTACAGTTAGGGCTGCCAACTTTCTCACTACCAAGTAAG
This sequence comes from Mobula hypostoma, assembly GCF_963921235.1. Taxonomy (NCBI): domain Eukaryota; kingdom Metazoa; phylum Chordata; class Chondrichthyes; order Myliobatiformes; family Myliobatidae; genus Mobula; species Mobula hypostoma. Next base: position 61,942,837 of record NC_086111.1, on the reverse strand, counting down.
GGACAAAAGTAGCAGTCAAATCCCGGGACACCTTACCCCAGGAAAAACTACTATGACCATGAAGCCTTGCGCAGGCACCTGTGTGACGTGACGTGTGCATGCGTGTACGTGCCGATTTTTCCCCCACAAATCAGTTTTGCCTTCATCTTCCCGACTATACTGTACATACATGATTTCTACTTTATATAGGCTGTGTATTTATCATATTATTCCTGCTTTTACTATATGTTAGCGTTATTTATTTTCGGTTTTATGTGTTATTTGGTATGATTTGGTAGGTTATTTTTTGGGTCTGGAAATGCTCAAAAGTCTTTCCCAAATAAATTAATGGTAATTGCTTCTTTGATTCACATTATTTCAGCATGAAATGTTTCATAGGAACGCTCAACCTTAGCGGGGGAAATACAGGACAAGGGCGGTCCCGTATGGGACAAACCAATTTAGCCCAATATATGGGATTTCCCAATAAATACAGGACAGTTGGTAACCATATGTTCAAGTTCAACAGTGCGTGACAGGGAATGAGGAAAGGTAGAGCTGACTCATATCGTTTCCTCACGGCCCGGTAGCACATGCTTTGCGGCCCAGTGGTTGGGAACCACTGGTCTAGGTAAGCACAGTACTGCTCAGGGTGAAAAGCACTTTTTTCTTTGATGACCTGTATATTTTCTCCAAGTTGGGAAAGTGTGTCAGCCTCCCCTTCTTTAAATTTGAAGTCCAAATACTGAGCTTGGCCTTAAATGCATTTACTGCGCTGATCATGTGGGGCAGGTGTCAGTCTTTTCCCATGAGCTCGTTGTTAAGTGCATTTGATTTAGCCGTTAGGTCTGTCAGAAACGCTAAATCCAGTAGCCACGCATCATCTGACAGCTCCTGGTGCTCCTCGTTTCTTGTTGACAGGAAAGTCTTTATCTCAGGTAGCAAGTCAAGAAATCTTTGTAGCACTTTACCGCGACTCAACCACCGAACATCAGCATGAAGAATTATGTCTCCATCAGCGGCATCAAGCTCATCCAATAATTCCTTGAATAAGCGATGCTGAAGCGCTTTTGCTTGAATCAAGTTTATCAGTTTGACCACCAGTGTCATTACATGACAAAAGTCCACGACCTTCCCAGCCAAGGCCTGCTGATGAATCACACAGTGATAATCCAGGAAGCTGGGAAAATCAGGGTCATTACGGCACAGTGCTATAAAACCAACCCGCACACCGCGCATTGCTGGAGCCCCATCAGTAGTAATTGCCACCAGTTTATGAATGGGGATGTCATTTTCATGGACATATTTTTAAAACTCATTGTAAATATCCTCACCTCTCGTTCTCTCCTTTAATTGCGAAAGAGTGAGGAAGTCCTCCTTTGTTGTAAATCCTAGAAAGCCATTCTGACAAATACAACAAGCTGAGCTGTTTGCATTACATCCAGGGATTCATCAAACTGTAGTGAAAAGTATTCACAGAGTGCCAAGTCCTTTAACACTTGTCAATCCCACGTCCTCCGACAGTGATTCCACCCTCCTTGTCTCGGTTGCAGGGCCAAGAGGTATATTACGTATTGCGGTTTTGATGTCATTTTTGTTTTTAAAGTCATTAAAAACAGTCTCCACAGTAATGGCCGTTGCTTCCTTGAATAAATCACCATCTGTAAAAGGCTTCTTGTGTTTAGCCAAAAGGTGACTTGCACGAAATGATGCTTCAATAGCAGTCTTATTTTGAGCAGCATGTTTTGTGAAAAACGATTGCTGGGCCTTCAACCCTGATTTCAGCTCCTCAACTTTCCTGGCACAAATTGCGCTCTTTGGGGGGTAGGTGTCTTTAAATTTCTGGTGGTGGGTGTTGTGGTGCCGCTCCAGATTCCCTCATTTAGTCAGTGCTTGTGTTTGGTGGCACATCATACATACACCATAAGACCATAAGACAAAGGAGCAGAAGTAGGCCATTTGGCCCAGCGAGTCTGCTCCGCCATTTTATCATGAGCTGATCCATTTTATCCTATTTAGTCCCACTGCCCCGCCTTCTCACCATAACCTTTGATGCCCTGGCTACTCAGATACCTATCAATCTCTGCCTTAAATACACCCAATGACTTGGTCTCCACTGCTGCCCGTGGCAACAAATTCCATAGATTCACCACCCTCTGACTAAAAAAATTTTTTCGCATTTCTGTTCTGAAAGGGCGCCCTTCAATCCTGAAGTCATGCCCTCTCGTACTAGACTCCCCCATCATGGGAAACAACTTTGCCACATCCACTCTGTCCATGCCTTTCAACATTTGAAATGTTTCTATGAGATCTCCCCTCATTCTTCTAAACTCCAAGGAATACAGTCCAAGAGCGGACAAACGTTCCTCACACTTGTCTTTCACCAAGGTAAGTAGAAATTCCTGTTCCCATCCTGGATGGAATTTGTACGTTTTTGCCTTCTTTCGTGGAGCCTCCGCCATGTTAGCGAGCTACCTTGCGGGATATCACTAGCGAGTGCCATATATTAATGTTTGAGACAGTCTGTACTCTTATCTAATCTAATTGGTCACTTTGATGCAGCACAAGCCATACTGAAAAAAAATACAATAGCTAAATCAAGAGAGAGAGAGAGGCACTAACTTTTCTGTAAAAACTAAAATTAATGCTAATTACTAGCACACTATCCGAAATGCTAAGCATGAATTCACGGTATCAAAGGCAAAAAATTTGAAAGAAAGAGCAGTACAACTGATCAAACTTTTGCATAACTGATGTAATATAAATAGCAGCATAATAGAGTCAAAACCGATTAAAGTTGATCAAATTTTTATGCCAATGAGGACTGCATTTTGCAATTACATTATCTGAATTACAGATTTTAACAATCACTCCTCAGTTAACTGCCCCCTAGGCAGAGGTCTGCGCTATACTGAGAAATTTTCTAGTTAAGTCATGAATGCCTAAGTGAGTCATTTTTACCCACACGTGTTGTTTTCTTTTGCCTTTGGACATTTTGCCCATTTGTTCGTTTATCTTAAACACTTTTTCAGCTCTCCCACGCTCCATGGAAATTTGACAGACAGCGGCAATAGTCACACGTGACGCACAACGCTGGGCAGTGGAAAAAGAGAAACATAACAACCAGGGAAAGCAGCTAAGTGTGGGTTAAAAATGACTCAGATATGCACTCTAGGGTTAAAATTTGCTTTTGCATCAAAAAGTTTATCAGGCATAATGTATTTGTGTAATTACTTTTCATTTTTTTTTGGGATCTGCTGGGGAAGTCTCAAAGATCGACCGGTTGATCATGATCAACTGGTTGGCGACCACTAATATACAGGATTTAGATATCCTGACCCACACTCCAGTTCAGAAGGTGGCAGTAACGCACCTTAAAACTGTTTGCCAACCACCATAAAACCTCAGAAGAAGATTTCTTGTTGATTTCCAGCAAACTCCATCCGCTTTTCTATCCTCTTAATCTGGATAATACTAGGTTGGTTCCTTAAAGTTGTTATAGACAGAGGAGGTAGTGGGGATAAGCTCCTGCTACCTGTTAAATGCTCCCAATGGCGTGTATCTCAAATAGCCTCTGATGACCAAATCCATCTCCTGGCCTTCAGATGTGGCTTAGAGTAGCTACTAAGCCCAGCAGAATCGTTTCTACTGACAGGAGAAGGGGCAAAGGCAGGTTACTGATGCCTTAAGACATGTTGCTTTGGGCAGATGGGGTTCGTCAGCTGTAGTTGGCAGCTCATCTAGAAGGAAACATTTGATCTTAAACCTATGCTGCCTTGACACTATACTCACTCATGGGGAAGGCTTCGGGAGTAAACCCAAAGTAAAATCTGAAGCTGGAGTTCCTGAGGCAACCCTACGTTGACTGGCAACTCCTGCGATGCCGCTGGTGCTGAACTTTATCGTTCTCTGCCTTGGATTCATCAGATGTGTGGAGAGGGGGAGCCTGCTCTCCATAGCACACTGCCCTGGCTTGTGTATCATGTAGACAGCTGGGATGCGACATCGATAGTCAACTCTGACCAACGGAGGGCCTCAAGGTACTGAGATCAGTAACGCCCTATCATTTGGGAGCATTGGGAGATGTCCCCACTTTGGCCAGTGATGACTTCCCTAATCCTAGGCATATGAATAGTGAGAGGAAAGTCAATGAATGTAACGGGAACGTGATTATGCTCTCATTTCCAATACTTCGATAGCCTAGGCAGCTTTCGGACAGGCTTCACAAACCTCCATACTGCCCAAATTCTATTAGGATTCCTTCATAAAATCTGTCTTCCAGATTAAAGTAGCTTCCATTTTGGGAGCCCAGGAAATTGTTTCCTTGTCCTGGGCTCCCAAAATCCCGAACATCAACTCCCCACTGCCCAAATCCCATTGGGTTTGCTCTATAAAATCCATCTTTTCCATTGACATTTTATTGTTGTACATGCAGAGCTGCCATTTATTTTTATTTTATGTTTTATTTATTTAGCGATACAGCATGGAGTAGGCCCTTCTGGCCTTTTGAGCCGTGCTGCCCCAGCATCCCCCACCAAACCCGATTAACTATAACCTAATTATGGGACAAATAACAATCACCAATTAACCTACCCAGTACGTCTTTGGACTGTGAGTGGAACCAGAGCACCCTGGGGAAAATACATGCATTCCACAGAGAATCCTTTCAGGACGGCGTCGGAATTGAGCTCCAAACTCCAGAACACCCCGACCAGCAATGGCGTCAAGCTTGCTGCTACGCTATGATAGGATGTACAGCTCCTAAACTATGTACGTTACAGACTCACCTCAGGATTTATCTGTGATCAGCGCAGAGACCTTGATCAAACCGAAGGTCACTAACATCACCTCATACCAGGTCTTTTGAGAAGGCTTTTTTATCATCAGCATAATCTCACTGACTAGAACAATGCAGTACATGAACTAAATACAAATCAAAATTAGATACTGGAACTACAGCGTAAAGGCAGAAGTTTTTTGGTCACTTGGAAATTCAGGGGTGGAGGCCACATTTGGAGTATTGCGTACGGTTCTGGTGGCCTCACTACAGGAAGGACGTTGAGGCTTTGGAGAGGTTTACCAGGAAGCTGCCTGGTTTAGAGACCATGTGCTATCATGAGAGGTTGGATAAACTTGGGTTGTTTTCTCTGGAGCGTCAGAGGCTGAGGGGAGATCTAATAGAGATTTACAAGATTATGAGAGGCACAGATAGAGTGGACAGAGAGTATCGGTTTCCCAGGGTTGAAATGTCTAATACCAGAGGGCATGCATTGAAGGTGAGAGGGGGTAGGTTCAAGGGAGATGTGAGGAGTAAGTTTTTTACTCAGAGAGCTGTGGATGCCTGGAATGCGCTGCCTGGTATGGTGACAGAGGTAAATACAGTGGAGGCTTTTAAGAGGTGTTTGGATAGGAACATGGATGTCAGGAAGACTGAAGGATGTGGACATGTGTAGGTAGGAGGGATTCGTGTTTGGGTGTTTTGATTTGCTTTTTAGCTGGTTCAGCACAACATAGTGGGCCAAATGACCTGTTCCTGTGCTGTACTGTTCCACGTTCTATGGTCAGGCAGCAGCTGTGGAAATAAGACCCAGACTTCAAGCGGAGGATCACTTCATTGGGCCCTGATGAAACGTCAACTGTTTCTCTTTTCTTAGATACTGCCTGACCCCTGACTTGCTGAGTGTTTCCAACATTTTCTGCCTTATTTAAGCACATCATCATCATTATGTGCCGTGTCATATGACATCATCATTATGTGCCATGTCATACGAAGTGGGCAATCGGGGTCTCCATGACCATAACTGTTCTTGGCAAATCTTTCTGCAGAAGTGGTTTGCCATTGCCTTCTTCTGGGCAGTGTCTTTACAAGATGGGTGACCCCAGCCATTATCAATACTCTTCAGTGAAATTTAAGAGACTACTATACAGGTATATGGAGGAATTTAAGGTGGGGGGTTATATGGGAGGCAGGGTTTAAGGTTCGGCACAACATTGTGGGCCGAAGGGCCTGTACTGTGCTGTACTGTTCTATGTTCTATGTTCAGAGATTGTCTTCCTGGTGTCAGTGGTCACATAACCAGCAGTTGTGATACGTACCAGCCGCTCATACGACCATCCACCTCCTGCTTTCGTGGCTTCACGTGATCCTGATCGGGGAGCTAAGCAGGTACTACACCTTGCCCAAGGCAGACCTGCAGACTAGTGTAGGGAAGGAACACCTTACTCCTCCCTTGGTAGAGACGTACCTCCACCCTGCCACCCAATTTAAACACAGGGGTGGTTTAAGTTTGATTCAGGAATGCTAGGTAGTGGTTAGCATTATACAGAAGTTCACAGTTCTTGTCCAGACTCGAGTTCACACCGGGTGATCATAAACCTCATAGGTGTCATAAACCAGAGCAGCTGCAGTAGCACAGTAGCTCCAACAGGTGTCAGGCAAGGGCATGGAATCTGTCACGGACACATTAAACACCCTAGTTTTGAATCCATTTAGACACAAATATCCCAATAACTGCAGTTAGATCAAGCAAATGTCCTTTAGATTCCAATTAAACAAAGGCACAGTAAAGTAAACAGACTTTCCAGTCATATTTTCCATGTTAACAAGCCAATTAAATAAAAATAGCTGTTGGTCAGATCTAGGCTGAACCAATGCTTCTGCACTGGGCATGAAAGCCTTTATAGAATTATAGAGTAGTAGAAAAGTACAGCATGGGAACAGGCCCTTCAGCCCATCTAGTCTGTGCTGACCCATTTAAACTGCCTTAAGACATGGACATGAGGAACTAATTGATCTCTTCTGTTGTAAAAATGTCTATGATCATTTACTCCTGCTGCTAAGAAACGTTGAAAGCAACACACACAAAACGCTGGAGGAATCCCACTACTGCTTGTGAAGGATTCGTACCTTCTCCCCGTGACCGCGTAGGTTTCCTCCGGGTGCTCCAATTTCCTCCCACAGTTGAAAGGTGTACCGGTTGGTAAATTAATTGGTCATTGTAAATTGTCATGAGATTAGGCTAGGATGAAATTGCGGGATTGGTGGGCAGAGCGGCTCGAAGGGCCAGCAAGGAGGATGTGACGTGGTAATATTGGGGATTATAGATTCCCTGTAAACAATTTCAGACAAATAACTGGAATACCTCTATTTAAAAATGTGCCAAAAATGCTAAAAATGTATAGTATTAATGGCAGGACCCTTAACAGCATTAATGTACAGAGAGTCCTTGGGTTCCAAGTCCATAATTCTCTGAAAGCGGCCCCTCAAGTTGTTAGGGTGGACGAGAAGGCATATGGTGTGCTTAAACAGGAGAGATTCTGCAGATGCTGGAAATCCAGAGCAACACACACAAAACGCTGGAGGAACTCAGCAGGCTGGACAGCATCCACAGAAATGAATAAACAGTCAGTGTTTCGGGTTTAGAACCTTCTTCAGGACTGGAAAGGGAGGGGTAAAACACCGGAATAAAAAGGTGGGGGGTGGGGTGGTAGGTTGAATAGCTAGAAGGTGGCGGGTGAAGCCAGGTGGGTGGGAAAGGTAAAGGGCTGGAGAGGAAGGAATCTGATAGGAGAGGAGAGCGGTTCATAGGAGAAAGGGAAGGAGGAGGGGACCTAGGGGGAAGTGTTAGGCAGGTGAGAAGAGGTGAGCGGTCAGAATGGGGAATAGAAGAGGGGAGGGGAGGGCAATATTTTGCTTTATTCATCATGACATTCAGTGTTAGAGTTATAAAGCCTCAGCTGTGTCAAATTTTGGCTCAGCAACGCTTGGAATTTTATGTTCACTTCTGGTCACCACATTACCAGAAGCAGGTGGAGGCTCAGGAGAGGTGATGCTGCCTGGATTAGAGGGTGTGAGCAATAAGGAGTATTCGGATAAACTTGGGCCTTCCCTGGAGCGTTGGAGACTGAGGCTATTCCTTGTAGAAGTTTATAAAATTAGCTTTATACAGCGTTTCATTTTATACTTTATAGTCGCCAAACAATTGATACTAGAACGTACAATCATCACAGTGATATTTGACTCTGCGCTTCCCACTCCCTGGATTACAAATATTAAATATTAAGCATATCAAAAATAGTATAAAATGAGTAAATATAAAAAATTTAAATTATAAATCCTAAATAGAAAATAGAAAAATGGAAAGTAAGGTAGTGCAAAAAAACTGAGAGGCAGATCCGGATATTTAGAGGGTACGGCCCAGATCCGAGTCAGGATCCGTTCAGCGGTCTTATCACAGTTGGAAAGAAGCTGTTCCCAAATCTGGCCGTACGAGTCTTCAAGCTCCTGAGCCTTCTCCCAGAGGGAAGAGGGACGAAAAGTGTGTTGGCTGGGTGGGTCGTGTCCTTAATTATCCTGGCAGCACTGCTCTGACAGCGTGCGGTGTAAAGTGAGTCCACGGACGGAAGATTGGTTTGTGTGATGTGCTGTGCCATGTTCACGATCTTCTGCAGCTTCTTTCGGTCTTGGACAGGACAACTTCCATACCAGGTTGTGATGCACCCTAGAAGAATGCTTTCTACGGTGCATCTATAAAAATTAGTGAGGGTTTTAGGGGACAGGCCAAATTTCTTTAGTTTTCTCAGGAAGTAAAGGCGCTGGTGGGCCTTCCTGGCAGTGAACTCTGCTTGGTTGGACCAAGTCAGGTCACTTGTGATATTGACTGCATGTTAACGTGCATTTGTGATAAATAAACCTGAATCTGAAACGATAAAAAACATGGACAGGGTTGCGAGTCAGAATCTTTACCGGAGGGTAGGAATGTCAAGTACTGAAGGATAGTGTGAGAAGGGGAAAGGTTGAGGGAGATGTGCAGGGCAGGTTTTACACAGAGGGGTGGCTGCCTGGAATGGGCTTCCAGGAGTGGTGATGGATGGAGATATTAAAGTGGTGTTTAAAAGGTTATGACATAGACACATGAATGTGCAGGGAATTGTGGGATATGGATCATGTACAGGCTGAAGTGTGTTATTTTAATCTGGCATTGTGTTCAGGTATTGTACTGTATCTTTCTGTGTTTTGTACTCAATGACCACTTTATCAGGTACCTCCTCTACCTAATAAAGTGACCACTGAGTATAGGTTTGTGATCTTCTACTGCAGTAGGCCATCTACTTCAAAGTTAGATGTCAGAGATGCTCTTCTGTACACCACTGTTGTAACGTGTGGTTACTGTCACTTTCCTGTCAGTTCGAATTAGTCCGGGCCGTTCTCCTCTGACTTCTCTCATTAAAAAAGCATTTTCACCCATAGAATTGCCACTCAGTGGATGTTTTCTTTTTGTATTTCACGCCATTCTCTGTAAACTCGAGGGACTGAAGTGTGTGAAAATTCCAGGAGATCAGCAGTTTCTGAGATACTCAAACCACCCTGTCTGGCACCAACAATCATTCCACAGTCAAAGTCACTTAGATTGCATTCCCCCCCCCATTCTGATGTTTGGTCTGAACAGCATCTGAACCTCTTGACCGTGTCTGCATGCTTTTATGCATTGAGTTGCTGCCACATGATTGGCTGATTAGATATTTGCATTAACGCGCAGATGTATCTGATACTGATCGCCGTTACCGTAAAGCGTTGTGCCACCCCACAGCGGACCAGGTTGAAGGGGTTGACCATCTGTTGCTGTTCTGCTAACCGGGGTCTCCATAGTACCATTAAGAAAAGCAAATGAAGTGCTGAAATATTTACAGTGATGAACTACCTGCATCTCATGTTTCAGCTAAACGCTAACAAAACCTTTCATGTATTTTGCACACCCTCAGCTGTCGCAAAATAACTTGCTGTTCAGAGCTTAGGTAAGAATCAGAAACACAAAATATCCTGCATTCGCTGGGGTCAAAGCGACACACACAAAACGCTGGAGGAACTCAGCAGCATCCGTGGAAACGAACCAATGCCAGATCCGTCCGGACGAAGGGTCTCGGCCCGAAACGTCGACTGTTCGTTTCCGCAACTAAGAATGAGAAACAGGTTTTGTTATCACTGACATATAACATGAAATTTGTTGTTTGTGGCAACAGTATAGAACAATACAAAAAAAATTAGAATTTATGTAGCCTGGGGAAAAGTACACGCTCAGGACAACAAAGACTTTTTTGGGTTTTAATTCCTTTATCGGTTTTCGATGCGTAAGTGCCAGAAGAGGGTCACGAAACAAAATGAACGAATTTACAACCAGTTCTTGCCATTACAATCTCAGTTTAACTTCCAACTCACACCCTTGTGTATGGACAGAATTGCGTATGCAGTATAAAAAATACCAGAACTAATAAGGTACAAATACGGTAGTGGCAATCCTACTTGGATGGTGAGGAACTTTGTATAAGCCACGCAATCCAGCGTCGATTTCTTCACTCGTGGAAATCTTTCCTCACCATGCCCAGCCTCGGGAGGGAAGAACCCAATTCCAACACCTTACCATGTCTTCAGCAGAAAGCAAAATGGTCTCCCCACTACCCTGCGCGTGTGTAATGACATCACCATCTCCCTTAAAGGCACAGATAACTATTCTAGCATTACCCGGATGGCTGCCTAAGTACACTTTTAACGATGCTGAATAAGATCTGAAGGTCGCCCGGTTACATTTACAATGAATAGGTCTTGCAAAAGAGGAACACTGAGGTAGTGTTTATCAGTTCATGGACCGTTCAGAAATCTGATGGCAGAGGGGAGGAAACTGCTCCTGAAACATTGAGTGTGGGTCTTCAGGCTCCTGTACCTCCTCCCTGTTGGTAGCAATGACTCATTGATGGTAGTAAGATACAAGAAGCTATTGTTCAGGCTGAAGAAGAAACAATTGCATTGTGCAATTAGTGAGAGCTGACTACAGTTGACTGAGTGACATCATGCACTCGCTGGGAAACGACACTGTCAAAAGACATGGCTGGGATTCATTCCGTAACTTGACAGGCATCCTCGGGTCAACCCAGCAGAATTCTGCACTTGGTGACTGTGATTTGATTGACTGCCAGAGTCCAAGTCTTTCCACACAAAATCCCAAATGCATCCCTGCAAACTAGATCAGTAGCAATAAACAGGATAAATTACTATTTAATTATTTAAGGTGCAACTGTAACGAAAACCAATTTCCCTCGGGATCAATAAAGTATGACAATGAAAATCGGCAGGCGCTGGAAATCCAAAGCGACCGACACACACACACACACACACACACAAAATGCTGGAGGAACTCAGCAGGTCAGGCAACATCTATGGAAAAGAGTAAACAGTCGACGTTTCAGGTCAAGACCCTTCACTGGGTCTGAGAAGGAAGGTGGAAGATGCTTGAATTAAAAGGTGAGGGGAAGGGAAGGAGGCTAGCTGGAAGGGGGCAGGTGAGGTCAGATGGGTGGGAAAGGTCAAGGGCTGGAGAAGAAGGAATCTGATAGAAGCAGAGAGTGGACAAGAGGAGAACAGGATGGATGGGGTGACCCAGAGGGAAGTAATAGGCGGGTGAGAAAAAGTGAAAGGTCCGAGTTGGGAGGGGGGAAGGAAAAGTCAATATTCATGGAAGGTATCCAGATGGAATACAAGGTGTTGCTCCTCCACCCTGAGGCTAGCCGCGTCTTGGCACAGAAGAAGGCCATGGATCGACACGTTAGAATGGAACTGGGAATGGGAATGGAGATTGAAATGTTTGCCCAGCAATAAGTCCCGCTTGTGGTGGATGGTGCAAAAGTGCTCGATGAAGCAGTTCCCCCATTTCCGACAGGTCTCACCAATGTAGAGCAGGGCACATCGGGAGCACTGGACACAATAGGCGACCCCAGCAGACTCGCAGGTGAAGCGTTGCCTCACCTGGAAGGACCGTTTGGGGGTCCTGAGTGCAGGTGAGGGAGGAGCACGAATCATCAGTAACACACCTACTGCTCCATCAGATTCCCCCAGCCACCCGCCCCGCATTCTGTGTATGTTTGTTCACGTTTACCCACTGAAGTTCCTGAGCCCCACAGTCCCTGGGTCTGACTGATCAGGTGGGTTATAAATATCTCTGATCCGCATCCTCAGCGGTAGCGGAGATAGCCAACCCGGAACAACTGTACACTGGGGGCAGAGAATATTTCTCATTGCTACAGGTCAGTCAGCAGAGGGAACCTTCAAGCCAATGATTTTTCATCAGATTATCATCTTAATATGCCAGTACGTAATTATTTGGAGGAAAACCTTGATATTTTATCTGGAAGTTGATTTTCCTGTCATGTCATTTCACTTCTCTGTCAGCAGATGGCAGCCGCGCTCCATATTTAATTCATGCCTTCCAGCAATCCGGTTGTTGACAAAATCCACTAATGCGCTACGCATCGCATGTGCTAAATTTTACATGTTTTGATTTCTTTTATTCCCAAATTTTGCCTCAGTTAATTCCATTTGTAAACTGCAGTTTAATTTATTTTCCCGTTCTCGGTGCAACTCACTCAACGCAACGCTGCCGGAAAGGTAATTACCACGCCACCAATCTCTGCCATGAGATTGCGGACCCTCAGTGCAACCAGGATTGAGGAAATGTGGTGAAGTTCCTCAGCGCAGCAGAGAGAAACCTCGAGATCTTAGTTATCGGGGCACAGAGAACAGACTGAAATCTGGAGATGCAAGTCTCCCTGACGACCCTAATGAAGGGGGGTAACGAGCACAGTTAACCTGGTACAAACTTCTGTTTAAGAAAGCAGACTTTGTATCATCTGCTGAAGCCCTGCGGTGGAGCAACACATCCAAAATGCTGGAGGAACTCAACAGGTCAGGCAGCTTCTACAGCAGAAGAATAAACAGTCGACAGTTTGGGCTGAGACCCTTCATCAGCGCTGGAAAGGAAAAGGGCAGAAGCCAGAATAAAAGTGTGTGTGTATGGGGGGTGGGTGGGGGGGGGGGTGGTGTAGAGGGAAGGGAGGAGAACGAGAAGGCAGGTGAATCCAGGTGAGGGGGAAGGCAGGTAGGAGAGGGAGGGGAGGAAGTAAGAATAACGTGAGAAACAGAGGCGAGAGAGCTGAAGAAGATGGAATCTGATGGAAGAGGACAGTGGACAGTGGAATGAAGGGAAGGAGACAGTGCAGGTTGTGTTAATAGGGACAGAAACCCAAATTTTTTTAGATTGTGAGAACACTCAGTTCTCTTTTATTGTCATTGAGATACGCATACATGCATTAAGAAATGATACAATGTTTCTCCAGAGTGATACCACAGAAAACAAGACAGACCAAAGACTAACACTGACAAAACCACATAACTAAATATATAGTTACAGCAGTGCAAAGCAGTACCATAATTTAATAAAGAACAGACCATAGACACAGTAAAAAAAAAGTCTCAAAGTCCCGAGTCGATCGACTCCCAAGTCCCCGATAACAGACGGCAAAAGGGAGAAACTCCCTGCCATAAACCTCCAGGCACCGTCAACTTGCCGATACCTTGGAAGCAGCCGACCACAGCCGACACTGAGTCCATCCGTCTGAAAACTCCAAGCTTCTGACCAGCCTCTCCGATACAGCCTCCCGAGCGCCATCCTCTGCCGAGCGCCTTCGACCTCACCCCAGCTGCTGAAACAAGCAAAGCCGAAGATTCGGGCCTTCAGCTCCGGAGATTCCGGTTACCACACAGTAGCAGCGGCAGCGAAGCGGGCATTTCAGAAGTTTTCCAGATGTTCCTCTGTACTCTCACGTCTGTCTCCATCAAATCAGAATTGTGCACGGTCCCCTACTTGACAGATAACAGACATCACCACCGAAGTGGCCGCGCGTGCTGCCGTCGTGCCGCCATCTTCTCCCCCTTGGCCAACCAGGTTAGGAAGGGTTAGCATTCCGGTGTAAACTTTTTGGTGAGTTCACATTAACATTTTGCTTCCATTGAAATATTTTCAATAACCCCATTCTCCAGGGATCAGGTACCAAGACTGATTCTGTGGGGCAGAGGTGGGGTCCACTCCAGTTTGGTGACAGGATCTCCCACCCCAGGGGAAGCCCAAAACAGCACGGGGAGAGTGGTGTAGCCCATCGTGGATGGAGATGGCTGGTGCCAGGGTTAATGAGGCTGGTCCTGGCACAGAGCCTCTGTCAGAACGTCAACAATTAGCTGCCTCGTTCATCTCCACATTACTTTACAAATTATGTACCCTTGTGCATATTCAATTTTACTTCAAAATCCCAGATTATCTCCATTTCCACCCCATTTACAGGTAGTGAGTGCCATATCATAACCACTCTCTGCTTGTAAACAAAAAAGCCCCTCATTCCCACTTTTATCCAAAACCTGACACCAATATCGCTGAAGCTGTTACTGTACACCAGGGGATCCCCTCGGTTAATGGTAGGGGTCCTTGGCATAAAATAAAGATGGGAACCCCTGCTGTTCGCCCATGGTTGAAAAGGGAAATAATTTCTGATCAAGGGATATTTGCTTAGAAATTGTTCTGGTATAGATCTGCCCCTGGAAATTTAACAATTTTTGGGGGGTGTACCTTCAAGTGACTATTTACTAAGAGTCTCACCAGACTGCAAATTTGGCCAGAGAAGTCTGATTATATGTGTTTGTGCATACGTCACTTGCCCAGTGGAAGAGAGAATGTCGGGGTGGATGGGGTCTTTGATTATGCTGGCTGCTTTACTGCGACAGTGAGGAGTGTAGACAGAGTCCATGGCTGGTTTCTGTGATGTATGAGCTGCATCCATAACTCTCTGCAGTTTCGTAAAGTCACAAGACAATAAGGTATACAGGAACAGAATTAGGCTATTTGACCCACCACGTCTGCTCCGCCATTTCACCAGGGCTGAGCTATTTCCCTCTCAGCCGCAATCTCTTGCTTTCTCCCCGAATCCCTTCGTACCCTGACTAATCAAGAATCTATCAACCTCCAATTTAAACATAGCCAATGACTTGGCCTCCTTGGCAGCCTGTACAGCGAATTCCACAGATGCAGCACTCACTGGCTAAAGAGGTTCCTCCTCGTCTCCGTTCTAAAGGGACGTCCCTCTATTCTGAGGCTGTAACCTCTGGTTATAGATTCCTCCACCATAGGGAACATCCTCTCCATGTCTACTCATGGGCAGAGCCTTTGCCATACCAAGCTGTCCTGCATCCAGATAGGATGTTTTCTATGGTTCATTGACAAAAATTAGTGAAGGTCGATGGAAACGTGCCAAGTTTCCTCAGCCTCCTGAGGAAGTAGAGGTGCAGGTGAGCTTTTTTTTGGTTGTGGCATCTACGTGGTTAGACCAGAACAGGTTCAGTCCTAGGAACCTGAAGCTTTCAACCTCAACAGTATTGATGTAGACAGGAGAACTTGCACTGCTTCCCTTCCTGAAGTCAGTGACTAATGGCTTTGGAGTTCTGACATTTCTGCCATCCATTCTTTGTTTTTTTCCTGTTTTATGGATGTCTGAGAAGAGTAAGAATTTCAGGTTGTATACTGCATATATTCTCTGATATTAAATTTAACCATTGAACCAGCTGTCTTCCTTTTTAAATATTCCTCTCTGCGGATATAGGGACGATATTTCCCTCTGTGGGTAAAGTCACAACTTTGTGCTACACCTGAACATTCCATCAACAGGACTCTGCCTTCCAGATCAATGGAGGTGACTGTCACTGATCCAGATCACACCTTACTGTGTACCCCTGCCCCAGAGAGGTCCCCGATGCTCTCTGCTCACCAAGGAGAGATGTTATCTACAGTTCCCGTAACAGGCTCCATTTGTCGCAACACACACAAAAGTTGCTGGTGAACGCAGCAGGCCAGGCAGCATCTCTAGGAAGAGGTACAGTCGACGTTTCGGGCCGAGACCCTTCGTCAGGACTAACTGAAGGAAGAGCTAGTAAGAGATTTGAAAGTGGGAGGGGGAGGGGGAGGGATGGAGCCAAAAGCTGGTCAGGTGATTGGCAAAAGGGATAAAAAACAGGCTCCATTTGTCCATGGGTCTGTGCAGATTTTCCAATGTCGTGTGTTTTCGACGGGTCTGAGAAAGTGTCAATGACAAAGTCCATTTATTATCAGAGTACATATATTCCATCAGAAACCACCTTGAGATTCATTTTCTTGCAGGAATTTACAGGAAAATAAAGAAATATAATAGAATTTATGAAAAACTTCAGGAAAGAACACTGACGAGCGATCAGTGTGTAAATAAACCGCGCAAGTAAAACCTGAGAAGATGAGTTGCACAGTCCTTGAAAATGAGCGGGCAGGTTGTGGAATCAGCTCCCAGAGTTGTGAGTGAGGTTATGCAGGCCAGCTCAGGAGGCTGATGGTTGTGGATATTGTGATGCTCTGGGACAGGGCTCCCTACTTTTTCAATGGCATGGAAATAGTAAGGGACAGAGGGTCCAGTGACATGGAGGAACTGAGCGAAATACATGTTAGTAGGGAAGTGGTGTGAGGTAAATTGAAAGGATTAAAGGCAGATAAATCCCCAGGGACAGATGGTCTGCATCCCAGAGTGCTTAAGGAAGTAGCCTAAGAAATAGTGGATGCATTAGTGATAATTTTTCAAAACTCTTTAGATTCTGGACTAGTTCCTGAGGATTGGAGGGTGGCTAATGTAACCCCACTTTTTAAAAAAGGAGGGAGAGAGAAACCGGGGAATTATAGACTGGTTAGCCTAACGTCGGTGGTGGGGAAACTGCTGGAGTCAGTTATCAAAGATGTGATAACAGCACATTTGGAAAGCGGTGAAATCATCGGACAAAGTCAGCATGGATTTGTGAAAGGAAAATCATGTCTGACAAATCTCATAGAATTTTTTGAGGATCTAACTAGTAGAGTGGATAGGGGAGAACCAGTGGATGTGGTATATTTGAATTTTCAAAAGGCTTTTGACAAGGTCCCACACAGGAGATTAGTGTGCAAACTTAAAGCACACAGTATTGGGGGTAAGGTATTGATGTGGATAGAGAATTGGTTGGCAGACAGGAAGCAAAAAGTGGGAATAAACAGGACCTTTTCAGAATGGCAGGCGGTGACTAGTGGGGTACCGCAAGGCTCAGTGCTGGGACCCCAGTTGTTTACAATATATATTAATGACTTGGATGAGGGAATTAAATGCAGCATCTCCAAGTTTGCGGATGACACGAAGCTGGGTGGCAGTGTTAGCTGTGAGGAGGATGCTAAGAGGATGCAGAGTGACTTGGATAGGTTGAGTGAGTGGGCAAATTCATGGCAGATGCAATTTAATGTGGATAAATGTGAAGTTATCCACTTTGGTGGCAAAAATAGGAAAACAGATTATTATCTGAATGGTGGCCAATTAGGAAAAGGGGAGGTGCAACGAGACCTGGGTGTCATTATACACCAGTCATTGAAAGTGGGCATGCAGGTACAGCAGGCGGTGAAAAAGGCGAATGGTATGCTGGTATTTATAGCGAGAGGATTCGAGTACAGGAGCAGGGACGTACTATTGCAGTTGTACAAGGCCTTGGTGAGACCACACCTGGAGTATTGTGTGCAGTTTTGGTTCCCCTAATCTGAGGAAAGACATCCTTGCCATAGAGGGAGTACAAAGAAGGTTGATTCACCAGATTGATTCCTGGGATGGCAGGACTTTCATATGAAGAAAGACTGGATGAACTGGGCTTGTACGCGTTGGAATTTAGAAGATTGAGGGGGGATCTGATTGAAACGTATAAAATCCTAAGGGGATTGGACAGGCTAGATGCAGGAAGATTGTTCCCAATGTTGGGGGAGTCCAGAATGAGGGGTCACAGTTTGAGGATAAGGGGGAGGCCTTTTAGGACCGAGATTAGGAAAAACTTCTTCACACAGAGAGTGGTGAATCTGTGGAATTCTCTGCCACAGGAAACAGTTGAGGCCAGTTCATTGGCTATATTTAAGAGGGAGTTAGATATGGCCCTTGTGGCTACGGGGATCAGGGGGTACGGAGGGAAGGCTGGGGCAGGGTTCTGAGTTGGATGATCAGCCATGATCATAATAAATGGCGGTGCAGGCTCGAAGGGCCAAATGGCCTACTCCTGCACCTATTTTCTATGTTTCTATGGACTCCTACCATCGACCAAGGGGTCCGTAATCCCAAAATACTCTGCAGATGCTGGGGTCAAAGCAACACTCACAACACGCTGGAGGAACTCAGCAGGTCGGGCAGCATCCATGGAGATGATCAGTCAACGTTTCGGGCCGGAACCCTTCGTCAGGACTGTAGGGCAAAGGGGCAGAGGCCCTATAAAGAAGGTGGGGGGAGGCTGGGAAGGAGAAGGCTGGTTGGTTCCAGGTGAAAAACCAGTAAGGGGAAAGATAAAGGGGTGGGGGAGGGGAAGCAGGGAGGGGATAGGCAGGAAAGGTGAAGAAGGAATAGGGGAAAACACAATGGGTTGTAGAAGGAGGCAGAACCATGAGGGGGGTGATAGGCAGCTGGGGGAGGGGGCAGGGTGAAACTGGGATAGAGGAAAGGAGGGGGAGGGAATTACCGGAAGTTGGAGAATTCTATGTTCATACCAAGGGGTGGAGACTACCTAGACAGTATATGAGGTGTTGCTCCTCCAACCTGAGTTTAGCCTCATCATGGCAGTAGAGGAGGCCATGTATGGGCATATCTGAATGGGAATGGAAAGCAGAGTTGAAGTGGGTGGCTACTGGGAGGTCCTGTCTCTTTTGGCGGATGGAGTGGAGGTGCTTGACAAAGCGGTCCCCCAATCTGCGTCAGGTTTCACCGATGTAGAGGAGGCCGCACTGGGAGCACCGGATGCAACAGATGACCCCAACAGACTCACAAGTGAAGTGTTGCCTCACTTGGAAGGACTGTTTGGGGCCCTGAATGGTGGCAAGAGAGGAGGTGTAGGGACATGTGTAGTACTTTTTCTTCCTTCTCCCATCTGCGTGAGAAGTGGGACTTTTGAGAAACTTTGAACTTTTTTTACTGTGCCATGTTCTTCATCAAGTTATGGTATTGTTGCACTGTTGTAACTATGTGTTATAATTATGTGGTTTTGTTAGTTTTTCAGTCTTGGTCTGTCCTGTGTCTCTGTGATATCACACCGGAGGAATATTGTATCATTTCTTAATGCATGCATTACTAAATGACAATAAAAGACTGCATGTCTTCATAATCTAATCTAATCTAATCAGGGTTTTCAGGATTTAAGCATCCGCCCTAGATCAGTGGGCACTGCACAAAGTCACATTCTGCACCCTGGCCAACAGGGGGAGCTCTGTCCTTATCTGACGACCTCTAGCCGGGGTAAGTGGGCGCAATGGGCAAAAGTTAACCCTCTGTGGGTGACCAGCCTGCCGGGTTGCCCACTGCAGCACCCCGCCCATCCAGGCTTTGGATTGTGCGGGTGGAAATGGCAGACAAATCCCACAATGCAACGCCCGCTGTTCAAATCCAATGGCCGAGAATGCCCACTGTCATGGTGACAGCCTTTGCCTCATCTCCCCCCACCCCCAGCAAACACTGTTTCTCAATAGTGAAAGATTCAGCCAGTTCACACACATCTGATCGGGCACACTTACTTAGAGCACCTGGTTATTGGCAATGAGGGAAAGGGACGGACGTTGAACTTCATTAACAGCTGAAATATTCCTTTCCTTAAGGAACTAGTCTGTGCCGAAAGCCTTCCAAAAGCAAGAGCACCAGACGCTGCTCGAGTGTGAACA
Organism: Mobula hypostoma; assembly: GCF_963921235.1. NCBI lineage: Eukaryota > Metazoa > Chordata > Chondrichthyes > Myliobatiformes > Myliobatidae > Mobula > Mobula hypostoma. The sequence goes on along the minus strand of NC_086111.1, from coordinate 61,923,266 downwards.
CCTGTGGTTACAAAGCCAGCGTACAAAGCGGGTTCATTCACCGCAATCATGTGTATTCATTATGAATCTTGTCAGACCACTACAATGATTGAAATGCCAACACCTGTAATATCAAGAATTTGATAAAAATCGGAAGCTAATTGCCAATCATGCTGCTGCGAAAGCACCAGATGTACGATTGCCGCAGTTGACACTTTCTCAAAAACAGTACAGGCAATTGGACCAGGTCTAGAGTGATGTCAATTAACCCAGTAATCTAGAGGTTTGTGCTAGTCAAGTAACTTTACAACCTACAGTAGCGTTTGCATATCTGAGACACAAATTCACAGTTGGAACTGTAACCAACAGCAATGGCAGTAATGGAAGCTCTGAGAGTACCATAATGACCCAACATACTTTATCTCTTCTTGCAAATGCCCTCACAAAAGTGGGTTACTGACAGATTCCATAGCTGTCCGACTGAAGGCCCCGAAGCAGAGACAAATTAAAAAAGAAACCCATTCCGGAGAACTGTTTTACTTAAGATTTGAGCTGCCTTCACTGTTCAGCTCCTAGTATGTGAAAAGTGACTGGAATATGAGGATTTAATGTAACAGGGGAATTGCGTTATGGAGCAAAGGCAATTTCCCAGGCTTGTAAAACTAGCATAAATATCTGTGCTGTGGATTCACCAGCAAAATTTTTAGTGGTTTTATTTCTCAATGTCCATAATATAATTCCCCATTTCTGAGTTCATACTGAATCCCCAGTAATCGATACGGTCCAAGAGAGTTACATTTAGTAGGTGTTTCTATGAGGTATTTGTTGCTAATGATAAGGTCAATTGTGCAAATCTGGCTGAACATTCTAGATACAGGAATGTTTGGGGGAGGGGGAGGGGGAGGATAAAGACAGAGGTGAAGTCCAGTGGGTGACAGCGTTGCAGGAGACAATGATGCATCTCCGACTGGTCACCCCAGAAGCACTTCGGATTGTGCGATTGATTGAAATAATGAATTTTCAAATAGTTCAATTTTACATCAGCGAATGTATACAGGATACAACCTGAAATTCTTACTCCTCAGACATCCGTGAAACAGGAAAAAAAAAACCAAAGAATGAATGACAGAAACATCAGAATTCCAAAGCCCTTCTTCTCCGTCCCACGCTCAACCAGCAACAGAAACATTGATACTCCCCCCACTTGCACCAGCAGAAGCACCGACCCCCTCCCCCATCTCGCAAGCCTCCAAAGGGACTTTGATCTCGAGTTCATCAAGAGGGGGAGGAAGAGAGGGAGGGGGAGGGGAAAAGGGAAGCATGGCAAGTCTGAGAACCCACCACTCGTGGAGAACTCTAGTTTGAGCTGCAGTTGTAGATTATGGATGGACTCTGACAGGACCCCAACCTCCCTGAAAAGAAAAGGAAGACATGAGAAAAGAAGAATAAGCTGTTTCACAGATGAACTGGAAGAGGTCGCCTTGGTGCACAAAAGCCATTGGTGCCATCTTTTCGAGCTTCTCCATTTTGATTCATATTACTAATTACCTAACCACTCGAGTGACCCTGTATGCAACGTCCAGTCAGCTGCCTGATGCTTTTTGCCTTGGCCGCATCTCCTCTGTGTGGCGACCTGCAGCTCCTGCTCGTTGCAGCTGCATCTGATGGGCAATCGCAATACCTCAGCACAGTTCTTCTCTGGCTAGCGATGCACATGTACCTGTGCAGTTCTAAACATGATCTTATATCCCACAGTGTTTTGTGGCACCATCGCCCTGGAAGTTTATCTGCCACACCCTGTTCCCAACCCATCACACCCCACCCCACCCCACGAAGGAAATCTCCCTCCTCCTCTCTGTTGCTTTTCTTTCGTTTTCAGGGATCTAAGCACCAGTGGGAAGGACATCCTTACCATCAATCCCTGACTGCTCTTGATGTAAGCAGCTATAGTCCTGTGGTGAATGTACTCCCCTTGGCTAGGAGGTTCCATGTGTCAATGCTGTGAATTTGAGTGTGCAGGGATATTTAGGAGGAGATTGGAACGCCTGGGCAATTAGGAGGTGAATTTGCAGGGTGGAAGAGTTCACGGGTTTGGGAGATGTTGGAATGATCCAGGGAGATGGAGGTAGAAGTAACCGTAGGGCATTGTGCATTAGAAGTGTTGAGCATGTTCGATGGCGTGTTAGTCTGTCAGCTTGCTCTGTCTAGATCAGGAGTTGACAGCCTTTTTTATGCCATGGACCAATACCACAGAACAAGGAGTCCATGGACCACTGGTTGAGAACTTCTGGTCTAGATGGTTTCAAACTTCCTGAGAGCTTTTGAAGTTGCACTTCTCTAGGACAGAGGGATATACTGTATTTAATCATGTTTTGGACTTATGCCCTGGGCATAGTGGACAGGTGTCAGTGACACATCAATCACCACAGGATGTCTCATCTCCGACTAGTTCTTGAGGCCAATAAAGCTCCAGCTGAGTTCCTGGTGGTGAGGAATTTCAGTTGAGTAATGGCATAGGGAGGGCAAGTCATCAGACCGCAAGACATGGGAGCAGAATTAGCCCTTTTGGCTCATCAAGTCTGCTCCACTATTCAAAGCTGGCTGGTGAATTTCCCTCTCAATCCATTCTCTGGCCTTCTCCCCTTAACCTTACTAATCAGGAACCTATCAACTTCTGATCTAAATATTCCCAATGACTTGATCTGCACAGCCATCTGTGGCAATGAATTCCACAGTTTTACCATCCTCTGGCTGAAGAAAATCCTCCTCATCTCTGCTCATGTCCTTCCATTCTGAGCTTGTGCCCTCTGGTCTTAGACACCCTCACTATAGGAAACATCATCTCCATATCTTTCTTATCTAGCCCTTCCAATATTTGGTAGGTTTAAATTCAACCTTCCCCCATTCTTCCAAACTAAAGCGAGTACAGGCCCAGAGCCACCATGTGCACCTCATCATTAATCCTTTCATTCCCAAATCATTCTCATGAACCTCTCCAGGATCTACTCCGATTCTTACATATGATGCCCAAAGCTGCTTATAGTCCTCCCAAGTGTAGTCTGACCTATGCCTTATAAAGCCTGATTTAGGCCATCTCTTGTTGCTGATAGTCAGTGCCTGGTAGTTTAGAACGTAGATCAATACAGCACACAAACAAATTTTGCCTGTCACTTATCACTCATCCCTGAATGCTTTGCAGGTCTTTCTACCTAGAGTCATACAGCACAGAAGTAGGCCTTTTGAACCTTCTAGTCCATGCCAAACCACTTAAACTGCCTGCTTCCATTGATCTGTACCAACACCATAGTCCTCCACACCCTCACCATCCACGTACCTATCCAAAATTCTCATAAGTGTTGAAATCGAGCTCACATGCACCACTTGTGCTGGCAGCTCACTCCACACTTCCATGGCCCATCGAGTGAAGAGGTTCCCCCTCACCTTCCTCTGTAGCAAGGACACGGCAGTGAAACAAATCCAAGTGCTGAACGCAGGCGCAGAGGCTGAGTCAGGAGGCGTTACAGTCATAGCAAGCGCAGAATTGGTGTCCAAGAGTCTTTACCAGGAGTCTTGGCTTTAGTAGCAAATTCAGGAACAATGCTAGACTTAGAACTGATAATCCTAAGAACCATGGAACAAGGTTACTGATACACAAATCAACCAAACAAACTGGCAGCTGGCTGTCTGTCTGTCTGTATCTTGTTTTACAGCAGTTAGCATCCAGCTTAATGGTGCATTACCGCCACCCTCTGCTCCAGAATGTGCACTAGACATACATTCTAAATCCCAGCAGCTCCTTGTTGTGATCACAGGGGTCTTTAACCTGCAGTTTCTGATGGGAAGCAGGTGTGTATAGTTAGTGGAACCTGGGAATGATTGGAAATTAAATGAGGTGATTGAGGCCCAATTCCTGTGGTAAGTAGCGAGGTGGGGTTTGCGAGAAGGGACCATGACATCCTCTTAAACTTTTCACCTTTTACCTATAACCCATGACCTCTAGTTGTAGGCCAATCCAACCGCAGTGGATGCTTGCATTTACCCTATCTATGCCCCTCATAATTTTTTATACCTCTATCAAATCTCCCCTCATTCTCCAATGTTTCAAGGAATAGTCCTGACCTACTCCATCTTTCCTTATAACTCAGGTCTTCCAGTCACCATCCTTATAAATTTTCTCTGCTCGCTTTCAACCTTACTTACATCGTTTGAGTAGGTAGGTGACCAAAACTGTACTCAATACTGCAAATTAGGCCTCACCAATGTCTTATGCAATTTCACCATAACATCCCATCTCCTGTTCCTGTAGCTTTGTAGCCTGTGATACCACACTGACTTTGGACAACAGATCCACTTGCTGACTTGATGTCAAAGGTATCTTATCAGCACATACCAACTATGGGTTAACCATTAATATTTGGGAGGTGCTTCTGTTCGGGGCCAACTGAATTTCCAAACAATTTTATGCTGGGTTTTTAAGGGATCTTCAAACAAGCTAATGTTTCTGTGAAAGCATAACTAATCAGTGCTTAAAGGCGGGTGCAATGCACAAAGCTCTTAGCAATAGTAAGTCTCAGAGACTAGTGACAGCTTTTTTAAAAAGGGTCCAATGATGAGGTATTGCTTTTTTCCCTAAAATTCACAGATGGAAGATTAATTTTCTACTTTGTAATGCCATAAACTCCTCAATAACCAATCCCACTCTCATAATCCAGCACACAGTTCTAAAACCCTCTATTCAATGGCCAGCTCTCAGTAGCTTGACAACACAGAGACTAGTTCAAAAGGAATAAAAGTCTTTGACTAGATTTAAAGAAAACACACTTGGTTAATGTTTAATTAAAGTGCCTAATGGTTAATTGACTTTTTATTCATGTGCAGCAGATATCCTTAGTTATACCCCGTGGACGACCTGCTTCCTCACCGGCATTGCTGACCGAAGTGTCGCGGGAGATTGGAACGTCGAAACAGTCTGTCGGAGGCCTCTGCACTCAAGTGATCTCTCTCTTCTTCTCTCTCGATGGTGAGGGAGAGTTTGCTGCCGATTCTCGAGTCCGGGGGAGCTCGAAACAGAGAGCGGTTGGCCTCCTTTCTGGCTGTGGAAGGAGTGATAGCCCTCTCTCCCTCGTTAGTGAGAGAGAGAGAGCGAGCGAGAGAGAGCCTGTGGGATGTCGAACTGTTGGGATGGACAGTGGTTTCTGACGGACTCCAGATCATCGACTCTTTGGGGGCTTTTCTACTGCTTGCGTGGTGGGTGGTGGTGGAGCAGGGGGGCTGATGCTTTCTGCTGGAACAAGTTGGGGGAGGGTTGATGCTTTTCTGCTGCTTGTGCGTGGGAGGGGGAGGGGTGCTTGTGCGTGGGAGGGGGAGGGGTCTTGTGCGTGGGAGGGGGAGGGGTGCTTGCACATGGGAGGGGGAGCGGTGCTTGTGCATGGGAGGGGGAGGGCTGCTTTCGGGGTGTTCTTTCATTCAGTCTTCTAGGTTTTTCTTCTATTTTGTGGATGTCTGCGAAGAATAAGAATTTCAGTCTGTATACTGTATACATTCTCTGAATTTAAAGGAAACCATTGAACCATTGATAATGAACAGAATTACATAAAATGTATTTAATATTTTTCCCAAATGTATGCTTTATATATAATGTATATACTTGAGACATCTCTTTCTTTGCATTTATTGTACCCCCATTTCCATACATTCTCTTATAACTTATTGCCATTTAATGTTTCCTCATTAAGCCATTCACTCATGAAGCATGTGAGAGCCTGTTACACTGGGCCCAGTCCTTCCTCGTTCAGCACTGGAAGGGTTTTAGATCATAATCCTTTCTCACAGAACATATGTTGTGATTGTAATGAGCTGGTTCTCCCGTACCTTGGGCCATGCCAGTTGACAGCAAAACTGTTGACAACATCACTTTACGCAGCAAGACTACTAGGCTTCAGGCAGACCAAGATGCCTCTTTCACTGAGATGATGATCTTCCAGCAGCAGATGATGGTCGTCTCAGTATGTGTCCTTTCACCAAGATGATGATCCCTGAGAAGAGCCGAGAGATCTGAGAGTCCCGTGCCTCACAGCTGCCTGAGTCAAAGCTTAGCAAGGTCCACTATATCACTTGGGAATTGTACAGTTTCTTAGGAGGTGGGCAATAGTTTTCACCAGAGCCGTCTCAAGGGTGACACATGGTAGGACCGAGGCTCCAACTGCACATGGAAGATCTACTGGGGAGGGCCCCTCTCGCCGTCAACCACACAGGGTCTTGTTGCTTGCTCGTGAGTTCAGGTACTTGGTGACCCCAACAATTTTCTTGGGGAAGCATCTCATTAGCTCCTTCTCCTGCAGAGCCTGGAGGATGTTTAGAGCTAATTGCCGTCTGATGCGTCAACAGTCATAGGGGATTCCCTGTAGAAATTGGCAAGGTGCAACGGAATGTAACACTGCGAAGTGAGAAGGCCAGGTACAGATGTCACAAAGGTTGGGGGTGTTGTGGATAGTGTGGAGGGTTGTCAGGGGTGACAGGGGGACATCGATAGGATGCAAAACTTGGCTGAGAAGTGGCAGATGGAGTTCAACCCAGATAAATGTGAGGTGGGTCATTTTGGTAGATCAAATAAGATGGCAGAATATAGTATTAATGGTAAGACTCTTGGCAGTGTGGAGGACCAGAGGGATCTTGGGGTCTGAGTCCATAAGATACTCAAAGCTGCTGCACAGGTTGACTACGGTTAAGAAGGAATATGCTGCATTGGCCTTCATCAACAGTGGGATTGAGTTTAAGAGCAGAGAAGTAATATTACAGCTTTATAGGACCCTGGTCAGACCCCACTTGGAGTACTGTGCTCAGCTCTGGTTACCTCACTACAGGAAGGACGTGGAAACTATAGAAAGGGTGCAGGGAAGTTTTACAAGGATGTTGCCTGGATTAGGGAGCATGTTCTATGAGAATAGGTTGAGTGAACTTGGCCTTTTCTCCTTGGAGCGACGGAGGATGAGAGGTGACCTGATAGAGGTGTATAAGATAATGAGAGGCATTGATCGTGTGGATAGTCAGAGGCTTTTTCCCAGGGCTGAAATGGCTAACACGAGAGGGCACAGTTTTAAGGTGATTGGAAGTAGGTGCAGAGGAGATATCAGGGGTAAGTTTTTTACACAGAGGGTGGTGGGTGAGGGTGTGAAATAGGCTGCTGGCGACAGTGGAGGTGGCGGATGAAGCTTAGTACAAGTACATGAAGCTTAGAAAAATGGAGGGCTCTGGGTTACCCTAGGTAATTTCTGAAATAAGTACATGTTCGGCACAGCATCGTGGGCCAAAGGGCCTGTATTGTGCTGTAGGTTTTCTGTGTTTCTATCCTCTGCAGCACTCTACAGAGCAGCTAGAACTTCCGCGTCTGATGTTTGTGCACAGCCTGATGTGGATACACACAAAGGTGACCACCAGCATGACGATTACTTCTGCTGTGCTTCTTTCCCATGTTCTCTGGAAACTCGTACATCATGAGGGGGAAAACGCATTCCATCGTGGACCTCTGATGAAATAGAAGATGTCTCAGGTGATTGTTGTGGTATTGGAGCAGGGTATGGACTACTCTCACACCACAGGCAGCAAATTACCAGAACTCAGGATGCTTTGCCAGAACTTTAAACTGAGGCACAGACCTTTAATGGATAGATGCGTTTAAAAAATATATATATCAGTCGGTACGGTGTGGCATCACCAGCAAGGCCAACAGTAAATGTCACTCATTATTAATACTAAGATGGTAATGGCGCACTGCCTTCTTAACAGCTTTGGTTCCAGCAGTATTGCTGAGCATGTAGTTCCAAGATCTTGACATATAGCATAGAACATAGAGCATAGAGGAGTACAACGCAAGTACAGGCCATTCGGCCCACAGTCTTGTGCTGACCCAACTAAAAAGTAAATCAAAAACACCCAAACACTAATCCCTCCTACCTACACCATGTCCATATCCCTCCATCTTCCTTACATCCATGTGCCTATCCAAACGTCTCTTAAAAACCTCTAATGTATCTGCCTCTGTCACCATACCAGGCAGCACATCCCAGGCATCCACCACTCTCTGAGTAAAGAACTTATCCCTCATACTTCCCTTGAACCTACTCTCTCTCAACTTCAATGCATGCCATCTGGTATTAGACATTTCAACCCTAGGAAACAGATTCCCAGCTATTGAGTACATCGACATGAAACGCTGTCATAGGAAAGCAGCATCCATCATCAGAGATCCCCACCACCCAGGCTATGCTCTTCTTTCACTGCTGCTATCAGGTAGAAGGTACAAGAGACTCAGGACTCAGGACTCACACTGCTAGGTTCAAGAACAGTTACTACCCCTCAAATACAAGGATATCTGCAGATTCAAGCAACACACACAAAAAATACTGGTGGATGCAGCAGGCCAGGCAGCATCTGTAGGAAGAGGTACAGTTGACGTTTCGGGCTGAGACCCTTCGTCAGGACTAACTGAAGGAAGAGGTAGTAAGAGATTTGAAAGTGGGATGGGGAGGGTGAGATCCGAAATGATAGGAGAAGACAGGAGGGGGAGGGATGAAGCTAAGAGCTGGACAGGTGATTGGCAAAAGGGATACCAGGCTGGGAAGGGAGACGATCATGGGACGGGAGGCCAAGGGAGAAAGAAAGGGGGAGGGGAGCCCAGAAGATGGAGAGCAAGCAAGGAGTTACAGTGAGAGGGACAGAGAGAGAAAAAAGAGAGAGAGAAGAAACAGGGAAAAATAATAATAATAAATAAATAAATACATAAGGGATGGGCTCTTGAACAAAAGGGAATAACTACACTTACCTGCCCAGCAATTGAGCTATTCCCACAGGCAATGATCTCACTTTAAGGCTCTTTATCTCATTATCTCATGTTCTCATCATTTATTGCATTTATTGCTTTAATAAATATTGAGGGAGAGAGAGAAAGAGAGAGAACAGATCAATGTGCAAAGGTAATTATCAGTTCATGATTAGTGCTCAGGGGAGTGATTGTTCCAAAAGAAATAGTTCCAAACATTACAATTCCTCCCCTTTTAGATTAATGTAACATAAAATGATATATGTAACAAAACATTCAATTTCCCTTTAACAAACCATATTCAAATAAACATGCGTTCATAATGGGTCATAATGGGTGAGCAGTTCATCTGAGGTTATGAGTTTATTCGTCTCCTTGAATGCTCTTTCACATCTTTCTGACCATTCCCACTCCACTCCTGTCTGTAAGAGTGCGCCCAATGGGCGTAGCACTGTGGCAATGTGAGGGAGAAACCAGTGATAGTAGTTCACCAGGGCCCAAGTATAACCTGAGTTGTGATATTTTCTCGTTTGGGTGCGTGCAGCACTGCTTCAGTCTTGTGACTTATATAAGCCCTGCTTGTCAATAACGTGTCCACAAGATGAGATCTCATTCTTGAAAAACTCACATTTCTCTCTCTTTGTGTGCAAACCATACTCACTCAGCCTGGTAAGAACTTTACCAAGGTTCTGGAGGTGCTCTTCATCATTCCTGCCAGTCACGATGATGTCATCAAGGTACCATTGTGTTCCTGGGATATCTTGCAGCACTTGGTCCATTACTCTTTGTCAATTTGCAAGAGCTGATGTGACGCCAAAGATGAGATGATTTTATTGGAACAGTCCCTTTTGAGTGTTGATTGTGAGGAACTTCCTGCTTGACTCCTCAATTTCCATTTGCAGATAGGCTTGTGACAAGTCGATCTTTGAAAACCTCTCCCCGCCTGCCAAAGATGCAAATATGTCTTCCATTCATGGCAGGGGATGCTACACAGTATTCAGCACCGGGTTGATGCTCACTTTGAAATCCCCACACATGCAAACGGCTCCAGCCTTCCCTTTCTTGATCACCGGGACAATGGGTGTGGACCAATCACTCCACTCAAACTTGGAGAGGATGCCAGATGCCTCTAAGTTCTGCAGTTCATCATCCACTTTAGGACGTAGTGCGTAAGGCACTGGATGCACTTTATGGAATCTTGGTGTTACTGCTTCATGCAGTTCAATTCTGGCCTTTATCCCTTTGAGTTTACAAACCCTTCTCAAACACCTTCTCATTAGCATTAAGCAACTGTGACAGTCTTTGGTTAGTGCTACCGTTGGGGCTGCAGTAGCCTGTTGGTGCCACATTGAGAGCTTTGATTGTGTGGCAGTCTAGTTGGACTTTACTCAACCATTCACATCTGCAATGTGCTGACCCTTCACTTTTCAAAACATAAAGCTCTAACTGCTGTGTTTGGCCTCCGTAAGTCACATTCACTTTCAGTTGGCCTTTGCGATACATTTTTTTCACCTGTGTAGGTCTTTAGAATCACTGAGGTCTTTTCTAATGGTAGCCTAGAAAACAGTCTGTTGTAGTCAGCTTCTGAGCTGACACTGTATCCAGCTCCATTTTCAGGTTTACACCAGACACATCTATTGTACTCCATATGATTCTACAATCTGCTTCAGCAATGCTATGCATTTCTGGGCATGACAGCTCACCTTTGTCAGACTCTGTGTGGTCCGATTCAGTTTCACATTCGATCACTTTATGTATTTGCTTAGTTTTGTGTTTGAAACTTTTCACTCTGTGTGGTTTTTCTCTTTGGTTGTGCTTTATGCCGGACTTGCACTCTCTCTATGTGACCTTGTCTGTGGCACCTTCTGCAAACATTTACTTTGAACCAACAGTCATTTGCATCATGGGAGGATTTGCCACATTGGTAAGATTTTTGGCTTTTTGCATCATTCAGGGGTATTTTGTGCTTTTCATATTCTAAGTTCTTTTTCTGTAGTTCTGCTGCATTCTTTTCTGGTGTCTTTAATGATATTGCAATGGTCAACACAGGTTCTAAGGTTAGATGTCTTTCTGACAGTAGCCTCTTTTGCGTGCTTTGACTATGCATGCCGCATACAAGCCTATCCCTTACTGCATCAGAAAGTCCATCTCTAAAGACACAGTATTGGGAAAGTTTGAGCAGTTCTGCAGTACATTCAGAAATGCTTTCATCCTTTGACTGGGACTTTTTGTTAAATCCAAATCTTTCAGCTATTAGCAGTGGTTTTATAAAATTGTAACAATTTTGTTGAATATATTGCTTACTGGCTTTTTAGGAATTGCTACATTGTGTTAGAGACTGAATGTTTCATTAAGCTAATTAGTGTGGAGGCTTTCTGTTCCTTATCCATGTTGTTCAGATTACAATACAGTTCAACTGTCTTGTTATAAGATTCTCAGACCCTATTAACACTATCAAATTCATCAGTCTTTCCGATTAAGACTATCATCATGTTACTTTCACTTTAACTTTGCTAGTTGTGCATCTTTTACTGTGTACTATGCAGTTACTTGCGCATCCCTTAGTTAGAACTGTGATGGCCAACTCCATACTGATTAACCCTTTCCTCTCTCTGTCTTTTCCTCCGAATTCTGTCATCCTGTAAATGTCGGTGCCGTTGCTGATATTCACTGACTCTTAGGTTCTTACTCATTGCCAAGTTATTGTGTCTGCATAGCTACATATCAATTAAATAAAAGCATGCAGACGGAGATGGCTTTAACTGGTGTATTCACATTGCAGTGTGAGAGAGAGAGAGAGAGAGCACAGATCAATGATGCACAAACAACAGATCAATGTGCTCTCAGTCCATAAGAAGTGCTAAGGGGAGTCAATGCTTTAAAAGAAATATATCCATACCTTACAGGTCTTAATTTCCACCTTTTCGTCTGAATGTATCTATCAGTATCTTTCAGATGCAAAGCTCCCATCACCTGACTGGAAGAACACACTTCAGCATCTAACTCCAGCCGCAGCTACTTTTCCACACAAATCATCCAGCGACCTTTCAATGACACCTCCCACTAGAGGGAAGTTTATGCTGTCCACCCGTAAGCATTAGGAGTAGTATTGAGAAAAATCCACTGTTGTATGCTGCGGATGGACCTAAATTAATCCCCTATGTCCTACCAAATGTGAATAATATTTAAAACACAAAATAATCTGCAGATGCTGGGATCAAAGCAACACTCACAGCACGCTGGAGGAACTCAGCAGGTTGGGCAGCATCAGTGGAAATGATGAGTCGATGTTTCGGGCCGGAACCCTTCGTTAGGACTGAAGAAAGAAGGAGGGGGAAGGATTTGAAGAATGCTTGTAGGTTCAGTTGAAAAACCAGTAATTTGAAAGACAAAGGTGTGGGGGAGGGGAAGCAGGGATGTCATAGGCAGGAAAACAATGGGTAGTAGAAGGAGGTGGAACCATGAGGGAGGTGATAGGCAGCTGGGGGAGGGAGCAGAGTGAAATAGAGATAGTGTCTGTTGGGGCCATCTATTGTATCCGGTGCTCCCGGTGCGGCCTCCTCTACATCGGTGAAACCCGACGCAGATTGGGGGACCGCTTTGTCAAGCACCTCCACTCCGTCCGCCACAACAGACAGGATCTCCCGGTAGCCACCCACTTCATCTCTGCTTCCCATTCCCATTCAGATATGTCCATACATGGCCTCCTCTACTGCCATGATGAGGCTAAACTCAGGTTGGAGGAGCAACACCTCATATACCGTCTAGGTAGTCTCCAGCCCCTTGGTATGTACATAGAATTCTCCAACTTCTGGTAATTTCCTTTACCTCCCTTCCTCTATCCCTATTTCACTCTGCCCCCTCCTCCAGCTGCCTATCACCTCCCTCATGGTTCCACCTCCTTCTTCTACCACCCATAGTTTACCTGCCTATGACGTCCCTGCTTCCCCTCCCCCACACCTTTGTCTTTAAAATTACTGGTTTTTCAACTGAACCTACAAGCATTCTTCAAATCCTTCCCCCTCCTTCTTTCTTCAGTCCTGACGAAGGGTTCCGGCCCGAAACGTTGACTCATCGTTTCTGACTGATGCTGCCGGACCTGCTGAGTTCCTCCAGCGTGCTGTGAGTGTAAATAATATTTGTCATGCTCAGTTTTATTCCTCATGGGTGGGGACAAGCATTGATAAATACCAGAAATATTTCAGAAGAGCACATTCCCCAGTTCCAACAACTCAATCCACTGAATGAATTGGCAGCATCACCACTGATGATAAACACAAGAGTTTATCATCCAGAGCAAAATGCTGGAGGAACTCAGCAGGTCAGGCAACACCTATGGAAAGGAATAAGCAGTCGACATTTCAGGCCAAGACCCTTTATCAGAATGTTTGTCATGATGAAGTGCCTCAGCCTGAAACAATGACCATTTATTCTCCTCCATAGATGCTGCTTGACTTGCTGAGTTCCTCCAGCATTTTGTGTGTGATGTTCACCATTGATTAGCCATCTATCAGGAACAGTTTGAGTTAGTGGAGAAGAGAAGTTCTATTTAAAATAACCAATCTACTACTTTCTTTGTGATAAACACTTCAGATTATACCCTAAGGATTGAAACATAGAAACATAGAAAATAGGTGTAGGAGTAGGCCATTCAGCCCTTCGAGCCTGCACCGCCATTCAGTATGATCATGGCTGATTATCCAACTCAGAACCCTGTACCAGCCTTCCCTCCATACCCCCCGATCCCTTTAGACACAAGGGCCATATCTAACTCCCTCTTAAATATAGCCAATGAACTGGCCTCAACTGTTTCCTGTGGCAGAGAATTCCATAGGAAACTTGCATAAAGTTTATTGTATAAACTGTAACGCATAGCCAAAATAAAAAATGTTAGCAGGGATTTTGATAAAGCTGCTTTTACCAGTATAGTGAGGACCAGACAGCTCAAAGTCAAGCAAACACGTGTAGTAAGCCATTACCTGTGATGGATTGTAAGTTTGTAAGTTTATGATCTTTTGCATCCAAATAAAATTTATCCTGGTCTTAAAAAATGTGGATATCTGGGAAAACAATAGCCAGCGAAGTTCTGAAACAGTCCAAGACTAAATGTTAAATTCCCCTGGTTAACCCAGTTTCTGATCAGAATCAGGTTTAATATTATCGGCATATGTTGTGATATTTGTTAACTTTGTGGCAGCTGTACAATGCAGGACAAGATAATAGAGAGAAAAAAGCAGTGAATTACAGTAAGTAAATATATATATTTTTTCCGTTAATTCTATGTTTGGAATAATTAATGGAATATATCAGGGGTTGAAAGAATAGATAGAAAGGACATGGAGGGTTAAAGTCAGAGCAATCCTGGTGGTGATAGGAGCACTTGGAGCTGTGACACCTGGACTGGGAGAGTAGATCCACCAAATCGCAGGAACAACATCAGAGATCTCGGTCCAGAATAGCGCACTACTAGGAACAGCAAGGATGCTGCATCAAACGTTTAAGCACCCCGGCCACTGGCAGAGGACCCGAGATTGAGGGAAAAATACACATACACACCACCTGTAAGGGGTGAGAGAAAAGGCAGTGCAAAATTATAGGAAATAAAGAGGTGGTGAGGGAGTGTTCATGGGTTCAATGTCCATTCAGAAACCGGCTGGCAGAGGGGAAGAAGCTGTTCCTGAATTGTTGAGTGCTTGAGCTGATTTTGAGCTGTCTTCAAAATGAGGCAGACGCAGAAATGGTATGATCTCAGTATCGGTTCTTAAGGAATATAAAAGGTCTGAAAGATCTTTCAAGCAGAACAAACAAGTTAGATAATTAAGTGACACATCATGTACACATTTCCCCAAGCAACAAATAATCTGCTGTACATAAAGTATAAGCTAATTTGTAACGTGCCCATATGTATATTGAAGACGAACAAATTAATTGTGTTTATTTTATTACTGGAGAGTCCATCATCTGTAACAAGAAAAGGATTTAAATACATCATTAAGGGCCATCACCATCCGTTATGTGCCCACGTATCGTTACTGCCGTCAGGAAGGAAGCTCAGGAGTCTAAAGACCTACAATCAGTTACTCAGAAACAGCTTCGATCCCACGATCAAATTGCTGAACAGACCATAGCACCACTTCAATATTCCTTTTATGTTGCACCTTTATTTATTCTGTAATGATGAGTAATTTTTCACCTTTGCACAGTACAGCTGCTGCAAAACAACAGATTTCACATCAGATAAGACAGTGACAATAAACCTGATTCTGATTGACTGGCAAAGACTCGAGACATTATTTTGGTTGATAATGGGTTTCAAGAGAAGAAATTCCTATAAAATCCATCATCATTAAAAATTCATGACTTAATTTCTTTGACTTCTTCACTCAGAGGGTGGTGAGAGTGTGGATCGAGCTGCCAGCACAAGTGGTGCACGCAAGAACAATTTCAACATTTAAGAGAAGTTTGGATAGGTACATGGATGGTAGGGTATGGGGGACTGTGGTTCTGGTGTAGGTCAATGGGAGTAGGCTGTTTAAATGGTTTGGTATGGACTAGATGGGCCAAAGGGCCCGTTTCTGTGCAGCACTTTTCTAATTGCAAGATTAAAATGAATTATACTCTACATCAGCAAGATCTGTGGCTTTATAAATTCTGTGTGGTTGAACATCCGATGAACATCATCTGATTTCATGCTATTGTGACAAGGTGGGTTGTGGAAGACAACTGAAAGTTATTAAAATATTAAAAGTATTAAAGAGTTCCCAAAAAAAGTAGGTTGGGGATCATTGTTAGACTATATCAGTAAAACAAAGAGTAGAGTTTTACAGTTTGCTACATCTACCCCATTTCGATGCACAGTCCCTTAGTTATAGAGGCTTTTATGCTATTAGTCTTTTAGATTATAGTTTATACTTGATTCCTACTGCCTAATATTACATGTGATATTATTAATATGCTGTACTTAAATGAGAAATATACAACACTCTAATGGGCCTTGACAAAGAAGGTGTTTCTCCTGGTTGAACTGCCAAGAACTGTGAGTAACAGTCTCAAAATAAAGTTCAAAGTTCAATGTAAATTTCACTTTCTTGCGGGCAATTACAGGAAATACAATAGAATCAATGAAAGACCACACCCAACAGGATGGACAACAACCAATGTGCAAAAGAAAAGACCAAACATACTGTGCAAATACAAAAAGAAGAGGGGAATAAAAAAACTAATAATACTAAATAAATAAGCAATAAATATTGAGAATAAAAGATGAAGAGTCCTTGAAAGTGAGCCCATGTCACTGTGAACAGTTCAGTGATGGGTGAGTGAAGTTTCCCCTCTGGTTCAAAAGTCTGATGGTTGAGGGGAAACAACTGTACCTGAACCTGGTGGTGTGTGTGCTCAGGCTCCAGAACCTTCTTCCTAATGGCAGCAGTGAGAAGAGAGCTTGGCCTGGGTGTTGGGGATCCTTAATCATGGATGCTGCTTTTCTGCAACAGCCCTCCGTGTAGATGTGCTCACTGGTGGGATGGCTTTATCCATGATGGACTGGGCTGTATCCACTACTTTTTGTGACTTTTCTGTACAAGGGCATTAGCATTCCCATACCAGGCCTTAATGCAACCAGTTCATATACTCACCAGCACACATCCAGAGAAGTTTCTCAAAGTTTTAGATGACAGTCTGGATCTTCTCAAACTTCCAAGAAAGTAGAGGTGCTGCCATGCTTCCTTTGAAAAATAATGTGCTGGACCCAGGACGGATTCTCTAAATGATAACACCAGGGAATTTAAAGTTGGTGACGCTCTCCACCTCCGATCCCCCAATGAGGAATGGCTCATGCACCTCCAGTTTCCTCCTCTAGAAGTCAATAATCTTCTCTTTGGTCTTGCTGACATTGTTTGACAGGTTGTAATGCTGAGCAAGGATTTAATGCTGTGGCTTAATAAGACATTGGTTAAATTGCACTTGGAGTACTGCAGGAAGTTTTGGGCCCCTTACCTAAGAAAAGATGTGCTGGCATTGGGGAGGGTCCAGAGAATGTTCACAAGAATTATCCCTGGAATGAAAGGGTTAACATATGAGGAGTGTCTGATGGTTCTCAGCCTGTACGATCTGGAGTCCAGAAGAACAAAGGGGATCTCATTGAAACTTATCAAAAATTGAAAGGTCTAGATAAAGTTGATATGGAGAGGATGTTATAGTGGGAGAGTATAGGACCAGAGGGCACAGCCTCAGAATTGAGGGACATCCATTTAGAAGATGAGGAAACATTTCTTTAGCTGGAGAGTAGTGAGCCTGTAGAATTCATTACCACAGACAGATGTGTGGACCCAGTCATTGGGTATATTTAAGGAGGAGGTTGATAGCTTTGTGATTAATTAGGGCGTCAAAGGTTATGGGAAGAAGGCAGGAGATTGGGATTGAGAGGAAAAATAAAGCAGCCATGATGGAACAGTGGAGCAGACTTGATGGGCTGAATGGCCTCATTCTGCACCTATGCCTTATGGTCTTACGGTTGTTATTGTGACAACACTCAACTGGATTTACAATCCCCTCCTATATGCTGATTCATCACCGCGTTTGATTCAGCCAATGGCAGTGGTGTAGTCAACAAACTAAAACATTGCTTTGGTGCTGTGCTTCGACTCACAGTTATAACTATAAAGCAGGTAGAGCAGGGGCTAAGCACACAGCCTTGTGCTGCCCCAGGCTGAGGGAGATTGTGGAGGAGACGTTGACAATCTGAACTGACTGGTGTCCGCAAGTGAGGAAATCGAGGATCCAATTGCACAAGGAGATATTGAAACCTAGAACTTGAAGCTTATTGATTAGTTTTGAGGGGATGATACTATTGAATACTGAGCGGTAGTCAATGAAGAACACCCTGTTGTGTGCACCTTCACTGTCCAGCTGTTCCAGGACTGAAGAGCCAATGAAATGACTTCTGCTGTTTCTCCGGTAGGCGAATTGAGGTGGATCCAAGTCACTTCTCAAGCAGGAGTTGATATGTTTCATCACCAGTCTGTCATAAGGTGGTGGCTGGGAATGGACCCAAGTGCAAGGCACAGACACTGAAGTACTAGGGACAGGACTAGGATACAGGCTGAGGGCAAGGACATGGACACAAAAACTGGGAACCCGGAACAGGACTGGACAAGAGAGCTAGGAGCCCGGGCTTGGACTCCGAGCCAGAGACTGGACAAGGACCCAGTACCTGGGTCTTGCCGCTGGCTTGGACCCCAGAACTAGGCAAGGATGAGGCTTGGCAGGCAGGCAGGACAAGGCTGGAGTCTTCAGGTTTGGGGCTAGGCAGGAGGCTGGAGTCTTCAGGTTTGGGGCTAGGCAGGAGGCTGGAGTCTTCAGGCTTGGGGCTAGGCAGGAGGCTGGAGTCTTCAGGCTTTGGGCTAGGCAGGAGGCTGGAGTCTTCAGGCTTGGGGCTAGGCAGGAGGCTGGAGTCTTCAGGCTTGGGGCTAGGCAGGAGGCTGGAGTCTTCAGGCTTGGGGCTAGGCAGGAGGCTGGAGTCTTCAGGCTTGGGGCTAGGCAGGAGGCTGGAGTCTTCAGGCTTGGGGCTAGGCAGGAAGCTGGAGTCTTCAGGCTTGGGGCTAGGCAGGAGGCTGGAGTCTTCAGGCTTGGGGCTAGGCAGGAGGCTGGAGTCTTCAGGCTTGGGGCTAGGCAGGAGGCTGGAGTCTTCAGGCTTGGGGCTAGGCAGGAGGCTGGAGTCTTCAGGCTTGGGGCTAGGCAGGAGGCTGGAGTCTTCAGGCTTGGGGCTAGGCAGGAAGCTGGAGTCTTCAGGCTTGGGGCTAGGCAGGAGGCTGGAGTCTTCAGGCTTGGGGCTAGGCAGGAGGCTGGAGTCTTCAGGCTTGGGGCTAGGCAGGAAGCTGGAGTCTTCAGGCTTGGGGCTAGGCAGGAGGCTGGAGTCTTCAGGCTTGGGGCTAGGCAGGAGGCTGGAGTCTTCAGGCTTGGGGCTAGGCAGGAGGCTGGAGTCTTCAGGCTTGGGGCTAGGCAGGAGGCTGGAGTCTTCAGGCTTGGGGCTAGGCAGGAGGCTGGAGTCTTCAGGCTTGGGGCTAGGCAGGAAGCTGGAGTCTTCAGGCTTGGGGCTAGGCAGGAGGCTGGAGTCTTCAGGCTTGGGGCTAGGCAGGAGGCTGGAGTCTTCAGGCTTGGGTCTAGGCAGGCTCCGCCTGGGCAGGGCGTGGTACTCCTGAGCAGGGCACGGATCACCACCCGACAGAGGCATGGAACAGGAAGGGACAGAACCAACTGCAGGTAACGGCAAGACGGTCTGGCTTACCCGACGGAGGCAAGGGATAGGAAGGAAGCTAGGTATGGGGAAGCTCCAGGACAAGACTGCAGGCGAGGCGAGAGTTACCAGCAAGACAAGGCAAGGCTTCAGGCAATGCAAGATGAAACGAGAACTTCAGGTGAGGCGAGAGTTACCGGCAAGACAAGGCAAGGTTTCAGGCAATGCAAGGCGAGACGAGAACTTCAGGCGAGGTGAGAGTTACCGGCAAGACAAGGCAAGGTTTCAGGCAATGCAAAGCGAGATGAGAACTTCAGGTGAGGTGAGAGTTACCGGCAAGACAAGGCAAGGCTTCAGGCAATGCAAGGCAAGACAAGAACTTCAGGCGAGGCGAGAGTTACCGGCAAGACAAGGCAGGGCTTCAGGCGAGGAAACAGAAGGCAGAGGAAGGGCTACAAGGAGTAAGGACAAGAACAATCCAGCAGCCACGGCCTGGTCTCTGGAGGTATTTATGCAGCCAGCCCTGACGAGCATCAGCTGCCTCAATTAGAGCTCAACAAGAACAGAAACAGGGTAGACAGGAGAACCTGGAGCAAGGGTCAATGGAACAGACCGTGAACCGGAATACGGACTTCACGGACTGGACCATGACACAGTCTCTCAAAGCATATCATCACAGTGGCTGTACAAAGGTTGTAATGGACTATAGTCATTCAGCCAATTTACCATGTTCTTTAGATTAGATTAGATTAGATTATGAGGACACGCAGTCCTCGTTTATTGTCATTTAGTAATGCATGCATTAAGAAATGATACAATGTTCCTCCAGTATGATATCACAGAAATACAAGATAGACCAAGACTAAAAAACTGACAAAAACCACATAATTGTAACATATAGTTACAACAGTGCAAAGCAATACCATAATTTGATAAAGAACGGACCATGGGCATGGTAAAAAAAAAAGTCCCAAAGTCTCGAAAGTCTCATCATCTCATGCAGACGGTAGAAGGAAGAAAACTCTCCCTGTCATGAACCTCCAGCATCGCAAACTTGCCGATGCAGCATCCTGGAAGCACCCAACCACAGCCGACTCTTGAGTCCGTCCGAAAACTTCGAGCCTCCGACCAGCCCTCTGACACCGAGCACCAAGCACCATCTCTGCCGAGCGCTTTGACCCCGGCGCCGGCACCAGCTGCAAAACAACAGGCAAAGCCAAGGATTCGGGGCCTTCCCCTCTGGAGATTTTGGATCACACAGTAGCGGCGGCAGCAAAACAGGCATTTCAGAAGTTTCTCCAGATGTTCCTCCATACTTCTCACGTCTGTCTCCATCAAATCAGGATTGTGCATGGCATCCTGCTTGACAAATACAGATATCACTCACCGGAGAGGCCGCGTGCGCTGCGTCAAGCCGCCATCTTCTCTTCCTAGGCATTGTTACATACATTGTTATAATTGAAGCCTGCTTGAAGTAGGTGGATACCTCAAGCTGCCAAAGAGAGAGATTAAAGATATCAATGAGCACTCCAGCCAGTTGATCAGCACAAGTCCCTAGTACTTGGCCAGCTATCCTGTCTGGGCTGGCCGGCTGCTTTCCGTGGCTTCTCCCCCTTGAGGGATTCTCACACGTCAGCCTTAGAGACGGAAATCACAGGGTCATCGGGGGCTGTGGGAGTTCGCAAGAATGCCTCCATGTTTTGATGGCCAAATGAAGCATAACAGGCATTGACCTCGTCTGGAAGTGAAGCCTTCTTGTCACATATGTTGCTTGATTTCACCTTGTAGGAGGTGGTAGTATTCAAGCCCTGCTACAACTGTGGAGCATCCTTCAGTGATTGAAGTTTGCTCCAGAAATGCCCCTTCACGTGTGCAATGGCTTTCTGGATATCATACCTGGACCTCTTGTATTGCTTCGAATGGTCAAAGTGATTGACCATTCAGGATATGGTCATAGAGTCATAGAGCTCTATGATCCCACTCTGAAGTGTCACTTTTTGTACTCTGCAAAGCTAATCGAAAGAAAAACAAAAGAGCCCATGGGTAACGTGTCCTTTGGCAATCTAGTTGGTGCAGGCCTAGTTTTCCGCCCAGCTCCATCTATCATAGGAATGAGAAGAATTTTCTTCACCCACTAAATAGTGATTGGTTGGAATGCTTCTCTCCAAGGAGTATGAGGTTTAATCGGTGATATAAAAGATCAAAGGATAATGTCATCAAGGTATTCAGGCAGGACAATGGTACCAAGGTAAAAGAACATGCAATATCATAATTAATTAGCAACAAGCATGAAGGACTGAATGGCCACAAGTGCTCCTGTTTCTAATATACTTATAATTCAATAGTTCAATAGTACCATTTAATATCAGAGAATGTACACAGCATACAACCTGAAATTCTTGTTCTTCACAGACATCCTCGAGAAACAAAAGTGCCCCAAAGAAAGAGTGACAGTATAAAGGTTAGAACCCCAAAGCACCCCCCCCCCCAAAACCGCTCCCATGCACAAGCAGTAGCAAAGCATCGGCCTTCCCCCTCCCCAACTTACTTCAGCATAAAAGCATCAGCACCCCACCCATCCATCAAGCAAGCAATAGCCAAGCCCCCAAGAAAGACCATGATCTGCAGTGCAACAAAACCTAATCTTTCACCTGACAATTCAACATACCACAAGCTCTCTCTCTCTCTCTCCCTAATAAGGGGGTGGAGAGATGTCACTCAGCGAGATGGAATACATAAACAAACCAACTCACTGATTTATGCTGTTAAAGTCTGCCATGTTGCTTTTTATCTGAGTTCTTTGACTCGAGAATTGGCAATAAACTCTCCCCCACCAACGACAGAAAGAGAGAGAGTGTGTGATTCACCGATTATGGAGCCCCCCCACAGCTCATCCACTGTTCTCGATATTCTGATTTTCCCTGTGATGCTTCATTCGCTGACACCAGCATAGAAATGGCTCATTCCCAGGGCCGCAAAGCCCTGGAGCCCAAGGGCTGCACTCATCTTCGAGGCGTGTTCTTGGGATATCGAAAAACGGCCAGTTGGTGAGCCCCAAGAGAGGGAACCAACATCGTAAGGAATCAAAGTTTGAATGCATCTCCAGGTCAGGGTCTTTGACAGAACCCCGTCCACCTAAACAGAAAAAGAGAAACATTAAAGGGTGAAATTAAACTGTTTCTGCAGGTGAGCTTGAAGAAGTTGCCAAAGGGAAGCTAAAGAGAATAGCTAATATAACACAGTGAAGTTAAAATAAAAATCTAAGAAAATACTGGAAATACTCAGCCGGTCAAGCAGCATCTGTGGAGAGAGAGGCTACGTTTGTGCTTCAGTCTGGACACCTCTCATTGTGATCAGGAGAGGGTTGGTGATGGGAAACTGAAGATGCCTCTCCCATCGTGTTGGACAATTTAGATGGCCTTTCAGGAGATGGAATGTATCTTTCTTTGCTCGTCCAGTGAAGTTTCCCTCTTCAGAACAGTACAACCTATGTCAGTTGTTCACTAGAATTCCTGACGTCCCCCTCAACAATTCACTCCAGCCCACCGCTGCTATCAGTGAGAGAACAAACTTTAATTGGTGACTATTGTTGCCTTCACCCTGTGGTCACAAAGTAAAATTGAGTGGAGCTTTTATTATGATAAGCCAAAAAAATGGTATTCATTGTGACTCAGTTCCTGGGGTTGGTTTAAATACACTGTTATACGCCTTTAATCAATGCTCATGCTACATGTCAATTATTGCTTTGTTGCATGCATGCCGAACAAGTAAAACATTCGGCAAGCATATTATAATCTTTTTTCAATATCTGTTTCAACTTATGTTTAATTGTTTACCCCTTGCGGGAACCAAAGGAGTGAATGGATTCATTACAATGTTCAAACGTTCCTCCCTTTTTTCTCCTGGATCCTTTATACTTCCTGTTGTCAGGCACAGCTGTGAGATATGCTTAGTTCACACCACATCGAAAAGCATCGTGTTGTGGACAAGCAGTGCTGTTGAAAGTGACTGCTACAGCCTAGTTAATGTAGAATGACACAATTTGCACTTTGTTTATGTGGGAAAGTTCAACCTCCCAGCAAGAGTTTTTTTAAGCCCTGTTTAGGCGATTTTATCTGCTCAGGACTATTTTCTTCAGTCAGTGCACAATAACTGCATATTTAGCAGAAAGAGAAAAAAAAGATATAAGATTCTTGAACAACAAACAAGATTCTTGAGGTGTATTTACTGCAATTACCCATTAAAGAATTATTTTTTACTCCCAGTTGCTGTCAGACTAAAACCCCTTGCAGCTCTGTTTTATCTACACATATTTTGCTTATTTTTAATTTCACAAGTAGATTCTATTTAAATAAAGAAACCAAATGTATGGCTCACTGTGCATTTATTATCAAAGTACGTATAGGTATCAACTATGAGATTCCTCTCCTTACAGGTAGCCACAAAACAAAGGAGTCTAATCTCAAGGTTGTATATGTAAACATTTCTTTTCTTCTCCATGCCTTGTGGCGCATCTTTAGCGTTTGTCTGTTTTTCAGCAGGCCGAGTTGCTAGCTCGACACCCAACCCAGCATGGGTGGGAAGCGTGCAAGGAGCTGGCTGGATTCGAACCCTGGACCACTTGCCTCGAAATCTGGTGCGGATGCCACCACATCTCCTGCTGACTATATGTATAAATACTTTGATAATAAATGTACTTTGAATTTTGAACTTCATACAGTGAGCCATGTATTTGATTTATTTATTTATCTAGAATCTGCTTGTGAAATTAAAAACCATACAAAGAATTTACAGATAAAACAAACTGTGAGGTGTTTCATATAATTTAGGGTTTCGGTCTGACAGCTGCTGGGAGTAAGAAAGTGAATTCTCTAATGGGTAATTGCAGCCAAGCCACTGGCACTTGCCATTTACATGAGTGGACGTGCTCGGAATGGCTTGTGTGTAGCGAGCCTGCTCCCATAGTCCGCCGGAGCTTAAAGCTGAATAAATTCAGGTCCAAGCACAGGCTGATTTCCCGAAAGAATAGTCCTCTCTGTTGGAGCTGACTTGAATCATGCTGGCTTTCCATTGCAGTGCTGAGGTAGAGGTAATTGACAGCCCTTTAGAAATGGCCAACACAGGGGCTTTTTTTTTAAAGGATTGATTTTAAAATTACATTGCCCTCGGGTCCTTGATGGCTGGGTTTGAAAATGCAGCCTTTAAAAATTGTTGTAATGAGATCACCATACCTTATAGTTCCAGCATGGGTGTCTTGGATGTGGGAATGACATGGGAAACTATGAAAATGTGCCCTGAAAGTAATCAGATTCATTTAATAAAAGACTTCTTGTTTAATGTGTTTTGCTTTTGATTGTTTCACTCTTCCTGAGGGCTTTAGCATATGCTGAACAAAGGCACATATCAAGTGCAGTCTTACAAGCCAGTGAAGAGTCAGAATGAAAACAATGATGCTGGGTTGAGATCTCCCTTTATTCCGCTTACATTTATTTCCCTTTCTACGTTGACCCTTTCCATCCTGACAGCCACGATACTGACCTGTAAACTCAAAGCAGCTGAAGACACATTTGGCGGTGCCTTAGCGGATTTCATTAACACATAGAGCCCGTGGTTAGCACAGCGCTTCACAGTACCACCCATCCAACTTCAATTCCCACCGTTGCCTGTAACGAGTTTGTACGTTCTTCCTGCAACCGCGAGGGTTTCCTCCAGGTGCTCTGGTTTCCTCCCACAGTACAAAGACCTACTGGTTGATAGGCTAATTGGTTATTATAAATTATCCTGTGATTGGGCTAAGGTTAAATCAGGGGACTGCTGGGTGGTGCAGCTCGAAGGGCCAGAAGGGTCTATTCTGCATTGTGACTCCATGAATAAATAAATAAATGACTTAATCCCACAAATTGATTACAGATGGGGTATTCCAAAGGGGCAGAATCAAATATAATCCTGTATAGTGACTACTATATCCTGAGATAGCAGCTGTGTACACACATCTTTTGATGCTTCTGGACATATCTTCAGTGATGTTCCTGGAATCATCGGGTGTTTCGGGTCTTTCAACATCATACAACCTCCTCCAGGTGACCCACCCGGGGCTGATCAGACCCCAGCTTGTGTCCAGATGGCTAGCTACTTATGACTCCATGGGTCCTCTCTTTTGAGCCATGAATAAATAAATAAATGATTTAATCCCACAAAATGATTACAGATGGGGTGTTCCAAAGGGGCAGAATCAAATATAATCCTGTATAGTGACTACCACATCCTGAGATAGCAGACATTACTAAACTCATTGTATTCCAAACTGCTTCATTAAATTGTCTCCTCATTAACTTCAGTTCATTTCCTGGAGGACAAAAAAAAAATCCTCTGCCTGTTACAAGCAAATTGCAGGGAGTTTTCAGTTCCTGTAGGTTAAGTGAATTTATCTGGTTTCTTACACTAAGGTGGTCACTGCAAAAGTTCGCACGGATAATTATTTGACACTCTGGCTGTTGCTCTCGTTCCGCTGAACAGGTTGGAATGGGTCCTTGATTTCACCACATTAACAGAACCGCAAACTGCTCGGGTAATTGGTATTGAAGTGTGGCATTTTCTGATATTAACTCACTATGTCCTGCAGATTGGACTTACCCTTTTCACCAAAGTAGCATTTGATGATGGAGAAACGATGAGCAGAGGTTTTACAAAGCAAAACTGTACTCTGTATCAGTCGGAGAAATGTTCACATATCCATTAATTCTGTTCCTATCTACGTAACTATTCCATCACTAGAACAAAGATCACAACTTCTCTAATCCTGGCCTTTTCATCGTCCTTAATTTTTATTACTCCACGCTTGTCATCATCCCCAAGCTTTGATCTCCGGATTTCTCTTCCACCTCAGGCCCTGCAGCTCATTATTTTGTTTCATTACATCTTTGGTCATTTGTCAATGCTGCCTTGAATGTACTGACAACACCGCGTCAGCGGCTGAATGCAGAATGCCGGAAGAACTCAGCAGGTCCAGCAAGTCCGATGCAGGATCTCAACCCAAGATGTTGCCAATTTACTTTTTGAGATACAGCATGGAATAGGAGCTTCCAGCCCTTTGAGTAACACCACCCATCAATCCCTGATTTAATCCTAGACTAATCACAGGCCAAGTTACAAAGACCAATTAGCCTACCAAACTTTGCACTGTGGGAGGAAACTGGAGCACTCAGAGGAAACCAATCACAGGGAGGACAGGCAAACTCCTTACCGGCTACAGCGGGAATTGAACCTGGGTTACTGGTACTGTGAAGCATTGTGCTAACCACTTGGCCGCTGTGTCACCCTGTTGCCTGACCTGATGGTTTCTTCCAGTGTTCTGCTTTTTGTATCAGACCCCACCACATCTGTGGTCACTTTTGTTATCATGCCAGTGTCTGAGTAGGAGATGTGTCAAGATTTATAACTCGCGTTGAGCTGTCTATTGTGCAATAAAATCAATTTACTTAGAACAGTACAGCAATTTCTCCAGATAAATGCAACAAGTAGAATCATAGAACATGCAGCATGGAAATAGCCTAACTGGTCTATATCGAATATCATTATTTATAAATTATACAATATGTGTAAACTCTGCAATCTCAGTCGCATACAATACTATTTTCACCGGTTGATTGGCAGTGAAAGTACCCAGTTATCTATAGTCTGAGTATCTTTGTCCTTGTGATATGCAACCTTCTTTTTTTTACCTAACCTATTTAAGTGTGCATCAAATTACACCCAGGGCAATATATTAAAAACAGGTTTTAGTTTTCCCTATATAGCAATGAGAAATACCACCAATATACTTCAAAAGCATCTTTGAGAAAATCTATCCTGCATATATTCTGGAAGTTCCATTCTTACCCTCATCTCTGTATGCTCACTCCACTACGCAGTCTCAGCTAGGTTTATGGAACAGCACCTCACCTTTTGACTAAGCGCATTACAGCCTTCCAGGCTCAACAATTTTATGTAGTGAAAATTGTTACCATTTTTTTTGTCTCAGATTTCCACCACCACCTAGCAATTTCAGATAATCCTTGTATTCTTACCATTTATTCCTCCTTGAGGGCAACCTTTTGTTTCTTTTCTTGCGCAATTGCAAATCTGTTTAACTTTGTATGATCATCCCTTCTGTCAACTAATCTCTCCTTCATTCCACCCTGCTCTCTTCTTCTCCCTCTCTCAGTACAGAAACAGTTATTTTGCTCAACTGGTCCATGTCACCAAAATTCTCATCTTAATCCAATCCCATTTGCCTGAGTTTGATCCAAAACCCTCTAAATCTTTCCTATCAACACACATAAAAGTTGCTGGTGAATGCAGCAGGCCAGGCAGTATCTCTAGGAAGAGGTACAGTCGACATTTTGGGCCAAGACCCTTCGTCAGGTTTTTAAAAACATTTCCTATCCCATTTACCGGTGTAAGTACCTTTTTATTTACTTATTGAGGTACGGCATGGAATAGGCCCTTACAGCCCTTTGCGCCGCGCCGCCCAGCAATCCCCTGGTTTAATCCTAGCCTAAGTAGTGGCTAGCGCATCACTTTACTGTGCAGGTGACCCAGGTTCAATTCCCATCACTGCTTGTAAGGAGTTTGTACATTCTCCTCGTGACTGCATGGGTTTCCTCCGGGTGCTCTGGTTTCCTCCCACAGTCCCAAGACATACGAGTTGGTAGGTTACTCGGTCATTGTAAATTGTTCTGTGATTAGGCTGGGGTTAAATCAGTGAATTGCTGTGTGTCACGGCTCAAAGGGCCGGAAGCCCCAACTACATGACCCATCTTAATCAATTAATTAATAATTAAGTAAATAGATAAGTAGATGAATGAATGAATAGATAGATAATAAATAAATAAGCAAACAAATAAATATGTTGTTGATCTATAGACCCTTCTCGGGCTTCCACCCAGATATAAGTAACCTGTACCCGGCTGGAAGCCCAAGAAGAGTTTATTAATCATATATGTCAGAAAAACATTCCAATTTCTATACTCAATGGCCTGTCTAAGGAATGCCAGCTGCCAGAAACTTTCTTCACCACCCTAATTGCAAACCATTTGCTTATACCTGTACTCCTTTTTCATGTTGTTAATGTACCTGCCCCAACCACTTTTGCTGGCAGCTCATTTCATCTGCTCATTGCCCTCCGAGTGAAAACAATGCCCCTCAGTTTCCTATTAAATTTCTTGCTTCTCACCCTAAATCTATGATTTCTATTTTTTAATTCCTTAAATGTGCAGGGCAAAAAAAGCTATGTGCACTGACTCTATCTATACTTCTCATGATTCCCTACACACCTTTCATTCTCCTATGGTTCCAAGGTTGTCAAGTCGAGGGGTGGTAGTGGGGACAAGCTCCCACTACCTAAAAGTGCTCCTCACGGCATGTGCCTCAATAGCTTCTGACAACCAAGTTCAGCTCCTGGCTTTCTCATGTCACTTAGTGTCTAAGCCCAGTGGAACTGTTTCTACCGACAGGAGAAGGGGCGAAAGCGGGTCCTGGCGCCTTAAAACCAGTGCTTCAGGTAGATGGAACTTGTCAGCCTAGGAAGGCAGTCCATCTAAGAGAGGGAAAACTCTGATTTCAAACCTCCGCTGCCCTACGGCCATACCCACTCATGGGAGAGGCTTCGGGAGTAAATCCTGAGGACAAGTCCGGAGTTGGAGTCCCAAAGGCAGTCCCACGTCGTCTTCAACCTCGTTCTGGCAACTCCTGCGACAACACTGGTGCCAAGCTGTATCGGCCCTTGCCCTTCCCTTGGACAACATCGGTGTCATGGAGAGGGGAGACATGCTGCATGGGCAACTGCCGGTCTTCCATACAACCTTGCCCAGGCTTGCACTCTGGAGAGGACACTCCAGCGTCGCCTCACCGCGACGGCACAACTGAAGCAAGACTTTCCAGGCGCAGATCCATGGTCTCGCAAGACTGATGGATGCCGCCATCCTCCTATGCTAGAATGAAAATAAATCCCAACTTGCTCAACCTCCCTCCATAAAGAAGGTCCGAGAGTCCCAGCAACATCCTTGTAAATCTCTTCTGTACTCTTTCCATTTAATGGAATCTTTCCCAAAGCAGTGACCAAAACTGAACAAAATAATCCAAAATGCATCCTCACCAACATCTTTTACAACTGCAAATAACACTCCAACATCGATACTCAACACCTTGCCAAAGAAACGCTAGCTGCCAAAAGCTTTTTTCCCCACCTTGTCTAGCTGAATGCCACTTTCAGAGAACTATATATTTGTACTCCTAGGTTCCTCTGTTCTACAACTTAAAGCCTACTTATCATCAGACTTTCCCATCACTGCTGAAAGGTCATCTGTCTTCCTTTCCACAAATAGTGTTTGACCTTCCTGTTGTTCCAGTACTTTCTGTTCTTATTTGAGACTTATAGCATTTGCAGTCAGTTGTTCTTGTGCACATGGAAGTATTAATATTTGAACATAGATTACTTGTCAAATAATCACTTTGCAACAAACCTCTACAACAGACAACAAAAAATATAGCTGCTCGAGGAGCTCAGCAGGTCCGGCAGCAAATGTGGATGGAAATGGTCAATTGGGTTAAGACTTCCTTCTTGTCTGGCATAACTCCCTTTGACAGATACATAACTAATCTATTTGTCTATATGACATTATAGCCATGCAGTTGTATTTTATGGACTGCCCTTATTAAGACAAATTAACTCAAATTTTTAACATGCTACTTTTGAGGAGCCTGAGTAAAATGGGATGATTAAAATGAAGAAACTATCCCTTGTTCCACTGTGCTAGTTTGCTATTTTACTGGGGTTGATGGTAAGTTGCCCCCAAGAGGACCATAACCTCGTTGTGTTTTGGAGGTTTGCGTACCTCAATGACCCATAGAGCTATGTTGGCTGGAGTCAAGACTTTATGCTTTGGCTCTTGGTAGGGTCACCCATGCCAAACAGGTCAATTGGCCGAGGCCAGACTAAAGTGGTCCAGCAGTCCTTCAGGTTCAGGGATTCAGATCGGGGCTAACAACCCTGACAGGCAAAACAAAACTGTTATGGAAACAGCAATGAAGAATCTTTCTACATCTGAGAGTGAGTCTCCTCTGAGACTTGGATAACCAACAGTAGTGAAAACCAAGCTACTGACACAACGAAGGAAGCCATGAACACCGCCAGAGATAAATGACCTTCATTGCAGCCCTAGAAGCCAGCGGCGAAGGGGCAGTATAGGGAGATGGTAAGTTGAGCTCTGCTAAGATTAGTAGAATTAAATATAGACCAGGGTCCCATGTGGTAATCTGAAAGTACCACTTAGGCTTATGTTGTCTTGGACCATATGAAACCTTGCAACTTTAAACCAGCCACTCCACCCATCACAGCTCACCTTACTGCCTGCAGCATTGTCTTGGGTGACATTCAGGCTGGAAGTAGGATCTTGACCCCAAACATAGACTGCTTACTCTTTTCCACAGATGCTTCCTGACCTGCTGAATTTCTCCAGCATTTTGTGTGTGTTGCTTTTTCTTATCCTGTTGGTGAATTGCAAATGAGTTGACCATGAATATTATGCCGACGTTGGCCAAGCCTCCAAGTCTAAATTCCACAAGGCCTGTTGTCTGATTCGAGGTATAAATCAAACCAATGGCCTTTCTGCAAAAGAAATCTGTAAAACGTAATGCAAATATACTTGCAGTTTTTAAAAAAAAGTATACGCTGCCCAGCATTGGGCAGCAAACAAACTATGAAGAAACTGAGCCCAGAACCAGTGAGCAGGAAAGTGTAATGGCCTCATGGCAAGTGTGGAGCAACGTAGTGGAGAGAATGAAAGCAAAGGCAAACGCTAATAAAAGGACAGAATGTCATTCTCCTTCAGGCACTTTGCTGCAAATGAAATTGCTCTCTTGAAATGTCAGTGCAGTGAATTGCTCAATATGATTGAACTCCTTCCATTCCTTTTGTGTAGTCATGCAAACACTTACATAGTAAAATGATATGAACTGACTACATGAGGTAAAACAGACAGATATTGATTGTTTTCACAGTGCACCTTGAAAGGCTATTGGTGTTATTTATTTGTTCTTTTGATGATCCCAGCAATGGATATTTTGCATTGGGTTTTCACAGTGACCGGTTTTGCCTGATGCTCACAGACATGACACTGAACATTTGACCACAATTCTCCATTTAAGCCTTTCTATCCTTGGCCAATGTTTTCTGTCACTGCGCAACCAACAGAAACGTGGCTCCAGGACAACATCCTGGCACCACCAAACTTCAGGCTATGCCTCTCAGGGATGTACTAATATTGTTTTGTGACTGTATTGCACTTTATCACAACTGTATAGTACGTGGTGCGAGTGACTATATGTATTGTATTTTATTGTGCGTTGTTGAATGACAATAAACTTGAACTTAAACCGGAAAGAGCAACCTCTCATATTTTGATTTGGCTCTTTGACCCAAAAGGTGGATCTTACAGTTTTAGATCATAATCACCCCTTTTATCATCTAGAACAGCGGGTGCTGTTAATGCAAGCAGACTGCATGAGAGGAACTGAAAGGTTAAAAGGTTCAAAGGTTCATTTTATTGTCAAAGTATGCATGTACAGTATAACTCTGATTCTTGTCTTCTCCAGATAGCCATGAAACACGGAAAACCACAGGAGTTGTTGAAAGAAATGACATCAACTCCCACCCCCTCATGAAAAGCAAAAAGAAATAAATCTCACAAACCCCAAACCCCTCACCCACTCCCTTGCACAAAAAAGTAACAGATCGCCCCCATGGAAAATGGCAGCAGGAACATCAAAAGCCCCTAACTCCAAATCCCCCACCTTGCAAAAAAGCAGCGATGATAACATCAAATTCCCAGCCCCCTCCTTCCAGAAAGAAAACAGATAATAACATTAAACCCCCAACTCCTTTTCTCGCAGAAAAAAAGCAGTGGCAATAACATCAAACTTTCCCCCCCAACACCCTCCCGGCAAAAAATGACGATAACGTCCAACTCCAAACCCCCCCCCGCCATACATGAAAATTAACAAATCACCTACACAGATAAACACCAAATCTCCAACTCCTCCCTCTCTCAAAAAGTAACCCACCGATCAGCAACAAGAAAGAAGCACCAAAAACTGAAGAAGACCAATATAAAGTACAGTCCGATAATCAGATAAATCTCAGAATTTTAAAAACATCCTCCCGTCAGTATTCGAGGAGTGCGACCGCACGCACTCTGTCGTTTTGTGAAGCGTGCCAACCATGCTGGGTCCGAATGCCGCCAACCCAGCTACCAACCGCCATCGCTCCTGAGGGCTCTGTTGAGAGAGATTGCTGACTTCCTCTGCATTTGTCCCGATTCATTAATCTTCCTCGACACTTCGAAATGGAGTCGTTCATGACCCTGCGCCCCACCTCGGGTCTTCTCCACGAGGTAGCTCGTGTTCGTGCTCTCCGTCCCCTCTGGATGCAGCAGAGCGCGAAATCATTTGATCAAATTCCGAACTGCACGACAAATACTGGAAACTATCAGTAGTGCGAGTCAGTGTTATAGGGTGGCATACTGTACTGTACATCAGTGGGCATCATTTATTTTTCTTCATTTAATCTTTTTTTGGGGGGGAACCTGGACAACATAGACAAAATCAACGTTTATTGTCCAACTTAATTGCCTTTGAGAAGGTGGTGGATAGTTGGCTTTAAAAATTGCTGTAGTCCTCTTTGTGAAGGTCGCGGCACGATGCTGGTGAGAAGATAGTTTCCGGATTTTGACTCGACAGTTAGGAGGCAATTTATTTCCAAATCGGAGGTTAGCGTGTGATGCCTGAAGCTCTTGATTATTGTTTTCTCTCTCTGGGAGAAGTTCAGGGTTTGAAAAGTGTCACCAGGGTGAAGAACTGCAATGAACTTTTCAGACGGCGCCACTCTAGCCAGGGTTCATCAAAGGTCAAAGGAATAAATGACTAGGGTGGCGTATTAATACAAAATAAGCTGATGATTTATCTTAGACAATGTGGAGTCTCTTAAGTGTTTTTGGAACTGTATTCCTCTTGAGTAGGGATTCCTAACCTTTTTTATGCCATGGACCCCTATCATTAACCGAGGGGTCTGTGGAACCCCTGCTTTGGGGAAGCGTGTTCCAAAATAGTCCTATCATGGCTTGTAGATGGTCATGAGGATTTTGGGTATCAAGGGGTCAGGATATTCAGTTCCTGACCTTCCCACATAGTATTTATGTGGTTGGTTGCACAGAATTTCAGGTTAGCGATGACTGCCAAACTATTGACGGGTGTGACACTGATGGACAAGGTAAGTATTTAGACTCTCTCTTATTGGAGATGGTTATTTCATGACCATTTTGTGGCACATACTGTATGATACTTGTTATTTACCAGTCCATGTCTCAGGGTTGACTTGGTCTTGTTGCATACAGTATGAACTGGATAATTTGGTGGCATCTTTCAATCACTGTTACACCACCATCAACAATACTTACCTTGCCAACCTGTGCCCACACTTTGCCAAGTCAGATTACATGGCAGTACTTCTACTCCTGCATACAGGCGGAGACTGAGGACTACAGCACCAGTGGTGAAGATCAAGAGAGAAGGAGGAATGTTTAAAGGCCTGCTTTGAATTGGGTGGACTGGATCATATACGGAAATTCATTTTCTGATCTGAATGAATATGTCATGACTATTATTGACTTCATCAACACCTGCATGGATGAGTGTGCGCCTCTGAGAAGATGCTAAATTTTCCCAAACCAGAAGCCTTGGGTCCTGACGAAGGGTCTCGGCCTGAAACGTCGACTGCGCCTCTTCCTATAGATGCTGCTTGGCCTGCTGCGTTCACCAGCAACTTTGATGTGTGTTGTGTGAGCCTTGGATGAACCATAGTTTGCTGAGGTCTAAGTCTGTGGCATTCAAAATTAGTGATCCAGAATTCTACAAGAAGTGCAGGTACAATCTACGGAGGGCCATTGTGAAAGTGAAAAGGTAATTTTATGTGAAGTTAGAGACGCTTGGAGAGATTCAGCAGGGGGTGGGTGCCCGGTGCTTGGCCAGGGGCCGTGGTCGAGTGGTCAGCGACTTGGCCAGCTCCCCCCACCAGTCTTAGTCTGGTGAGGAGGGTGTGAGGACACCCAGCAGGACTAAGTAAAACAAGACCTGACAAAGGGCGGATGAGCTCCTTGTGAGCCAACGGCCATCTTCCGTGGAAGAGATTAAAGCCTCACCACGTATCTACGAATCGTATGCTATGCACTTAGTTAGATGAACTTGGGCGCTGCACCATGTGCCTGGACCTGCCCGAGGCCTCCGCCTAAGGAAGGGCCGAGCTTGAAGAAGTGGCCGCGGCTGGAGGCCGACGCGGCCTCGGGCTCGAGTTCAGCAGGGGTGGCGGCGGGCGGTGCCAAGGCGGCCAGAGAGAACAAACTGGAGGAGGGGCTGTACTCGGTGCTGTCGCAAGATCGAAGAAGATGGAGGTGCATAGCCGCCAACCCCAGATTTGGGACGGCACCCACTGACTGACTGACTGAGAGACTATTAGATACACAACAGTGGTGGAAGGGTTTGCATGCATTACGCCCTGAAAGGCGAAACGAAGCACTATAAATACCAGTGGTGCTTCACTCTCCATTGAGCTTGATGCCTTTTATGCATGTTCTGAAAGGAAGAATAGCACTACACCAGTATGAATCTCCCGGCAATGGTTATCCCTGTCTCAGAGGTTGATGTCCGAACATCCTTTTGGAGCAGAGGTCCTGGAGTCCACGGATCCACGGATCACTTGCTTAATGGTATTGGTCCGTGCCATAAAAAAGGTTGGGAATCCCGTTCCAGAGGAGAAACACTCACAAGGCATCAGGTACTGAAAGTCTGGTGTGATCAAGGGCATTTACATCCTCCCACTCCTGAGGTCAGAGGCTCCCACCTCCTTCCAAAGTCAACAACCATACTGGTGCCCAGGAAGTGCCGGGCGAGCAGCCTCAACAACTGTTGACCGAAAGCACTCACATCCACTCTAATGAAGCACTTTTAGAGATCGGTTATGGCTAAAATTAACACCTGCCTGAGCAGGGACCAGGACCTGGACCAGTTACAATTCGCCTACCACAGCGACAGATTTATAGTGGCCAAAATTTCCCTGGCTCTGCATTCTGCTTTGGAGCAACTAGACAACCACAAGACATATGTGAAGCTGCTGTTTATCAGTTACAGTTGGACATTCAATGCTTTCATCCTTTCAGTGTTAATCATCAAGTTTCTGAACTTGGGCCTTTCTACTTCCCTCTGCAACTGGATCCTTACCTTCCTCCTCAGGAGACTACAGTCAATATAGATCAGTGATAACATCTCCTCCTCGCTGACACCTCAGGGATGAGTGCTTTGCCCACTGCTCTACTGCCTCCATATTCACGATTGTGTGGCTGAGCACAGCCCAAACGCTAACTATAAATTTGCAGACGACACCACTGTGGTGGGCCAAACGTCAGAAGGTGATGAGAGAGACCAGCTGGTTAACTGGTGTTGCAACAACAATCTCACACTCATTGTCAGTAAGACCAAAGAATTGATTGTGGACTTCAGGAAGGGGAAGTCGGGGGAACACACACCAGTCCTCATTGAGAGTTCAGCAGAGGAAAGGGCGAGCAGTTTTAAATTCCTGGTTGTCAACATCTCCGAGGATCTATCCTGGGCCCAACCTTGATGAAATCATGAAGAAGAAACACCAGCAGCTCTAATTCATCAGGAATTTGAGGAGATTTGGCTGTGCCACCAAAGACTCCTGCAGATTTCAACAGATGTACAGTGGCAGGCATTCTGACTGGTTGCATAACAGCCCGGTATGAAGGCTCCAGTACAGGGATCATAAGAATCTACAGAGGGTTATAGGCTCAGCAAGCTCCATCACAGCCACCCCCACCTATCGAAGATATCCTCATGAGGCAGTACCTTAAGAAAATGGCATCCATCACTAACAAGCTATCGTCTGGGACATCCCCTTTTCTCATTATTACTATCAGGTGGACGGTGCAGGTGAAGA
Organism: Mobula hypostoma; assembly: GCF_963921235.1. NCBI lineage: Eukaryota > Metazoa > Chordata > Chondrichthyes > Myliobatiformes > Myliobatidae > Mobula > Mobula hypostoma. The sequence goes on along the minus strand of NC_086111.1, from coordinate 61,887,191 downwards.
TCCACACTCAACAATTCAGGAACAGCTTCTTCCCTTCCGCTATCGGAATTCTGAATGGACCATGAACACGACCTCATTGTTCCTCTCTTTTTTAATTTTTTTCTTTATGTTGTAATTTATAGTAATTTTATGCTTGCACTGTACTCCTGGCATAAAACACAAAAAAAAAAATCACACTGCATACGGACAAGATAATAAATCTGATTCCAGTTCTGAGATTTGATTTGTGCTTTGTGCAACTACCAGCAACCACACTCAGTAGGCACCTTTTAGGTACACCTATACACCTGCTCATTAATGCTAATATCTAATCAGCCAATCATATGGCAGCAGCTCCATGCATAAAGGCATGCAGACATAGTCAAGAGGCTTAGCTGTTGTTCAGATCAAACATCAGAATGGGGAAGATACGTGATCAATGTGACTTTGACCGTGGATTGATCGCTGGTGACAGATGGGGTGGTTTGAGTATCTCAGAAACTGCTGATCTCTCAAGCAGGGGTTTCCAAATTGGGGTCCATGGACTCCTCAGTAAATGGAAGGGGCCCATGGCATAATAAAGGTCGGGAATCCCTGCTCTAGAGTTTCAGAGAATGGAGTGACAAACAAAAAAAAAAAAAATCCAGTGATTGGCAGTTCTGTGGGTGAAAATGCCTTGTTAATGAAAGAGGAAAGGGGAGTAAAGCCAGGCTGGTTCTGACTGACAGGAAGATGATAGTAACTTAAGTAACCACACGTTACAACAGTGGTGTGCGGAAGAGTATCACTGAATGCACAACACCTCGAACCTTGAAGTGGATGGGCTACAGCAGCAGAAAACCACAGACGTACACTCAATGGCCACGTTATTAGGTACAGGAGGTACCTAATTAAACAGCCACTGAATTTGCTCTCATTTCTAAACTCATGCTGGAACGAAGGTCACTGATGAAGCATATGCTGACTATCAAGCACTCAAACATTAATCCTTTACTAATTCCATTGTTTTGTCTCTCCGCTTTCCCCATAGAATCTGCCGCTCACCTGACCATTTTATAGTGGGTATTTAAACTACCGTCCCATATACTTCTAGGCTATGGGAGGGGACAGGAGCACCTGGAGGAAATCCACACGGTCATGGTGAGAATGTACAAGTGCCACAGTGGCGACACGCTGGAGGTAAGGATTAAACCCAGGCCATTATGCTACCTTGAAACCCCAAAGTAGTTACCTTTATACCATTAGATTTATTGCTGCCCTTGTTTATTCTGGTTTATGTGTGACTCCAGACCCTCATCAAGGTAATTGCAGTCAACCTTGGTGGGTCGAAGGGCATTTAGGCATTTAGATTTAGATTATGAGAACACTCTTTTATTGTCATTTAGAAATGTATACATGCATTAAGAAATGATACAATGTTTCTCAGGAGTGATATCACAGAAAACAGGACAAACCAAAGACCAACACTGACAGAACCACATAATTATAACATATAGTTACAGCAGTGTAAAGCAATACCATAATTTGATGAAGAACAAACCATGGGCACGGTAAATAAAGTCTCAAAAGTCCCCGAGTCGATCGACTCCCGAGTCCCCGATAGCAGGCGGCAAAAGGGAGAAACTCCCTGCCATAAATCTCCAGGCACCGTCGAGTTGCTGATGCCTTGGAAGCAGCTGACACTGAGTCCATCCGTCTGACAACTTCGAGCTTCCGACCAGCCTCTCCGACACAGCCTCCCGAGCGCCTTTGACCTCGCCCGGGCCGCTGAAACAAGCAAAGCCGAGAATTTCGGGGCCTTCTGCTCCGGAGATTCCGGTTACCACACAGTAGCAGCGGCAGCGAAGCGGGCATTTCAGAAGTTTTCCAGATGTTCCTTCGCACTCTCATGTCTGTCTCCATCAAATCAGAATTGTGCACGGTCCCCTACTTGACAGATTACAGACATCACCACCGAAGCGGCCGCGCGCGCTGCCGTCGCGCCACCATCTCCTCCTCCTCCTATTACTGATACCAGGTTACTTATATGAAGTGTGGTTATGTAGGATACTTCAAAGATCATAAACTCCAACTCGGAAAATCAATCCTTTTCCAATATCACAAAACTGCCTCTTGCAAGCTAAATTCCAAAATATCAGAGCAATGGAATCTTTCAACAGTTTAGCTTATTTTTAATAGGTTCGGTCATTGTAATTTAGATGCAACTTCTAAGATAAAGTGATTGTAAGTCAGGTTCAGGGTGTGTGCGGTGCAGAAGGAATTATTTTGCTGAATGTTAAAGAACCAAAAACAATAAGCAACCACAAATTCAGCATCATAATTTGGTAGGAAAATCACTGTTCTTACTTCTAACGTGGAAGCAGGTTCACAGGTTCAGTAAGTGAGACAGAAAACACTGACAATGAATAAGCATATTAATCATTTATTTACAGACAGTAAAAAACTCGACCAAACATTTAAGTTCCCCTGAGTAACACAAACTACAAAACTAAATATTCAACCAATAGTTACATAGTTAAAAGCATACATGAAGCCTACCTCCGCAAGGGTTTTGTGAAGTGTGGGTCCCACGTCTGGTGTCTTTATACCCAGAATGTTTGATGCTGGACACTAGGTGCTGTGACCTGCAAGTCAATCAATGAGAAGGGCAGCCGCAGTCTTTAAATTGACCAATCATGATGAAAGTGGCTTTTGACAAGGAGGTAAGCTATAACCCCACAGGACATTACTTTGCATAAATATTGATTCTTCTGGACTGGACCAATGGTAATTATAAAGTTCAGTTGTGGCTGGATGGCAACAGAGAAGCACCACAAGTATTTATATCTTGTCATGGAAGAAGAGTCTCATTAATTTTTCACCTGAAGATGATATAGGGACAAAAATGACTGCTTTATTGCTTTTGTGATCAAATCTACATGTCACCAGAACCACTGCAATCTAAAATATGTGTTCCCTATCCAAACCAACATTGTCTATCCAGGAACCATGGATTATTGGCAAGTGCACTGGGAACATTAATCTGTATGAAAACTTTCACTGGAGATAGCTGAAGCAAATACCTTAAAATGTGAAGTAGTGGAGAAATTATTGAAGTCTGAAGAAGACCATAAGCTATTGAATCAGAACTAGGCCATTCGGCCCACCTAGTCTGCTCCACCATTTCATCATGGCTGACACATTTTTCTTCTCAGACCTGATCTCCTGCCTTCTCCCTGTATCCCAGTCAAGAATCTATCAACCTCTGCCTTAAGTATACATAAAGCCTAGACCTCCACAGCTGCCTGTGGCAAAAAAGTCCACAAACTCACCACTCTCTGGCTAAAGAAATTCCTCCTCTTCTCTGTCAAGAAGGATGCCCCTCTATCCTGAAGCTATGTCCTCTAGTCTTGGAGTCTCCCACCATAGGAAACATCCTCTCCACATCTACTCTGTCAAGGCCTTTCAACATTTGAAGGTGACCATTGGCTACAGAAAGTATTATACTACAAGGTATTACAGCAGCTGAAACTTACCGTTCTGGACATTTTCCAAATCAGCTATCCAAGGGTTATGGAAACTGCTGAAAGTTATCCTGTCAACCGATTGCAAGGATGATCATCCTTGAATGTACTCCTTTAGTAATAATTGTTTCAGTGTCAATCAATAACATTAACTACGATCAGAGAGCTCATCGGCAATGTTCTCTTTAAAATTCTGAGAATGAAAGAAGAGAATGTCAAGTTAATTGCAACATGCTCATGTCATTTTGTTCCTCATCTATCAAAACAGCTTCTAAAATTAGCTGTAATCTAGACAAGATTAACTTTGATACATGTTCACACCAGCACAAAAATTAGCACTGGTCTCACGTAGGCCCATCTACCCACTGGAATGAATAATCCCTCTCCAAAGTGTACTGTGCAGTTTAAGTTAAATTAAGTTTCTTTTTGCTCTATTTAGTGAAGTATTTATCTCTTTCTTGTGTTTACTCCTTAGGCTATCATCCTAAGATAGAAAATGAAAAAGTCTAGAAAGATAGGGCACACGGCATCCAAGTGTTTTGGCGAACTGGATCCACAAGTGGCTTGGTAATAGGCAGAGGGTGGTGGTGGAGTGTTATTTTACTGACTGAATGTCTGTAACCAGTGGTGCACTTTAGGGACTGGTCTATCTGTCATATACCCTCTGTATATGTATGACTTGGATGAACATTTTTGTGGTCTAATAAATAAATAAATAATAGTATCCCTGGTGTTGGTGACATTGTAGATAGTGATGTTGGTTGCACAAGGTTACAGAGCGACATAGGTCAACTGGAAAGTTGGACATTTAATTCAGACAAGTGAGGTAATGCACTGCCTAATGCTGAATGGACAAGTAAATTAAGTGACAGGGATGCACAGGGGACAATAGGGTGCAAATTTATATCTTGCTAAAAATGAGGACACAAGTAGATAGGGTAGAGAATAAAGCATTTAGCTTTAGACACAAAATGCTGAGGGAACTCAGCAGGCCAGGCAGCATCTATGGAAAAAAGTTCGGTGGACGTTTCAGGCCGAGACCATTTGGCTGGATTCCTGCTGAGATTCCCGAGCATTTTGGGTGTGTTGCTTGGATTTCCAGCACCTGCAGATTTTCTCTTGTTTGTGAAAGCATTTAGCTTGCTTGAATTCATACCTCCAAGAGAACCACAACTTTGTCATTGGGTTTGGAGGCTTGCCTGTCTCAATGATCCAGAGAGCGATGTTGGCTGGAGTCAGGGCTTTATGCTTTGGCTCTTAGTAGGGTCACCCACACCGAACAGGTCAAAGAACAGAGGCCCGAATAAGAGTGGTTCACTGATATTCTAGGATCGGGAGCTCAGCTCAGAGCTGGCAACTCCGACTGGTAAAGCAAAATTGTTACGGAAACAGCAATGAAGAATCCTTTTACACCAGAGTGCAACGGTATTCCTGAGTCTCCATCTGGGACTTGTGTGACTGACAGTTGTGAAAACTGAGACATGATGACATGATGAAGGAAGCCCTGAACACTGTCAGAGATGGAGAACTTTCACTGCTGCCCTAAATACCAGTGGCATAATGGGCAGTAAGTAAGTCGCTTGTAGTCATAGGCAGGGCTATTGAGGATAAGAGTTGAGATGTCATATTGCATCGATACATGACATTTGGTACAGCCATACTTTGATTAATGTCTGTAGTTTTGGCCATATGTGGTGGTACTAGAAAATGCAGAAGAGAGTTCCTCCAGCATTTTGTGTGTGAGTGTGTTGCCCTAGATTTGCAGAATCTCTTGTGTTCCCCAGGATGTTGCCCGGAATGGAGGATTTGAGTCATAAAGAGAGACTGAACAAGCTGAAGTGGTCCTTAACTGGAGAACAAGAGGCTGAAAGTTAATGTATGATATAATTTACCATTACATCTTCCATCCATTCCATCACCTCACCCCTCTCCATTTATGTAATCTCCCCCAAACCTTTAACTTTCCAGGATAACTCCATACCCACTGTTCATGACCATCCCTGCCTGTAATTGCTCCATTATTGGCAGCCAAGCCAATGCCCCCAAACCTCTTCATTTCATTATTTTCCTTCCTTTAAAATTCCCTTAAAATGTACAGCAAGCAAGACAGTTCACTGTGAATCAAACTGCTGTTGCAGTCCCCTCCGGTGCTGTCTGTTGGAATTTTCACATTCTCTCTGTGACAATATATTCTTTTCCCCCAGGGTGCTCTGGTTTGCTCTTGCCTCTCAAAGATGTGGAGGTTGGTTGGTTAATTAGTTACTATAAATTGTTTCTTTTGTACCTGTGTTTTGAGAATTAATGGAAATGTGGGGAAGAATAGGTTATTGGGGAATGAGATAGGTCTGTAGCTGGCATAGACATCATGGCCTAAGTAGCTTCCTATGTTGTGAAATTATCTTTATGACCAGCTATTTAGTCATCTACTGAATATGGGCTTAACATTTTTTTTTGCTTCAGAACACTCTGGTGAAGTAGCTTGAACTCTTTGCCAGGTTAGTGGTGCAGTTTGAAATGGTCAGGGTGTCGGGGTCCGAGGTGAGGGACGGTCCGGTTCGGCTCACTGCTCCACAGGGTTTGCACAAGTCCATGATGGACTGAGGACGTGGCCTGCCGCTAGTGGACTTCTGGATCAGCTGCATGGCTTTGTGGCGGAGTATGCTCACCCCTGGGCTGAATTGAGTTTGTGCCTGCCCGCTAGTGGGTGTTATTTTAGCTGCAATGATGCCTGGCTTTGTGAGTGTTGTAGCGTGGATGAAATCACCAGAGAGACGGAGTCACTGGTAGATACAAAGCAGCTTCTTTATTCGACACAACAAGCTACAGCAGGCATCTCACAGACAGAGACGCTTTCCGCAGAAAGGTCCCCTAGCTCAATGTGGGCTCGATATTTACATGCTAAACACAAAGTCAATCACTACTTAAAAAGTTATAGACAATGCATAGACAATGCTTCCTATTGAAGCTACATACAAAATATCCCACCATCCTTTCCTCCCGACGCCAACATGTCTGGGTTGGTATCTACAGCCTTTAGGAATGTAAGTTAAGTCTACGATACATTCATTTGGCATTTCCCATACTAACATAGAAGACAATTAATATTTATAATGTATAGATAATACTGTCTTCGAAACTACTGCATCAGGCACCAGAAGCATCTGGTATTTACACCTTTTAGGAAGCCCATTGTGGTGGACTCAATCCACAGTCCTTTGTCAAACAGTTAAAATAGAAGTCTGGTGGCCAAAGTCATTTAAGTGTAAACAAATCATCTACTCAAAAAGAAATCCACTCTAACAGTGAGCTTCAGTTGTGAATGCTGTTTGCTTGCTTTTATTGTTTGCACAATTTGTTTTTCTCTCTCTCTGCACACTGGGTGTTCGATGGTCTTGTTTTGTTTTTAATGCTTCTATTGGGTATTTTTGTTTTGTGGCTGGCTGTAAGGAGACAAATCTCAAGGATGTATGAAGTTCAAAGTTTTAAAAGGTTCAAAGGTACATTTATTATCATATAGAACTTGAAATTTGTATTCTCTGGGCAGCTGTGAAAACAAGAAAGAATATGAAACTCGTTCAGAGAAAAGCATCAAACACACGTCGCCAAACAAAAACAAACAGCGTCCCAATCATCAATCGCTCAGAAACCTCCTCCCCCACACAAAATGGAACGGGAACATCAACCCCCCAAAGAACAGCCCCTCCCCCGCACAAATACCTAATAGAACACAACAGAACATCAACCCCCATACACTCTCCCCTCGCACGATAAAACAGTAAAGGAACAGGTGATAAAAAGACATAGAATATAAAAACCTGATAAAGTCCACAGTCCATAAACACAATAGTCCAATCCATAAATGTAGAACCACGATACTATCCGATGATATCACCGACATTCATTGAAAGAGAAGAAGGGGACACCACATGAGGCAGAGAGGCCTACCCGTCTGCCACAGTGAGACACACAGCAAGAGGCCACTCACAGAATCCTTCTCCAGCTGCAATCAAAAGGAAGGCAGTCGGCGCTGAAATTCTCACTCGCTTCCCCACTCATCTCAATGTCTCAATCTTCCTCAATGCTTTAATCAGCGATTAATGGAGGCTTTAATCGGTGAAATGGAGTCAAACATCGGCTCACAGTCCATCTCGAAGTTTCTTCGCATTGAGGTCTTCTGAGTATGTGCTCACTTCCTGGAATCTTCTTGGAGACAGCAAACAGCTGGGTCACTCAAACGATCTCCAAACTGTAAATCACAGGCTCTAACTCTAACGGTCCCAGAAACACATTTGAGGTGAAAAACAGACGTAAAAGAAGTGAAAAGAATATTTTTGTGAGCTATCTGGAAGATGTTGTGCACTGGCACCATCTTCACTGGATGACCGGACAAAGTATACATTCTTTGATAATAAATGTACATTGACATTCACCTTTGGATAAATGGAAGTGGCAGGAGATGCTTTAATACTGAATGACACATCTCAGCTGATCTCCGACACAGATTCCCTTTGCTTAAATATTTTGCTGACCTGACCTGATTTTGACAAGAATGAGGTCTTGAAACTATAAATACAAAATTGTGTTAGAATGTGCCTCAATAAATGTTTTCTACTCGAGCAGCACAGAAATTGAATGCATTTAAGAACAGTTCACCTGTTTGTATTCTATGTTTACAATTTGAACAATTCTCCATCATATTCTGCCTCATTGTGTTATATTTAAAATTTGGATCTTATTTGAATTGATTTTATCTGTTATGTTTTGTAACTCAAAAAAAAACTAATTAGAAGAAAAAGATGGGAGCCCAAACAGAACGAGTCTTAGTTTGTTCTTTACTGTTAGCGAGGCACGCACGAATTGCATGGAGGCGTCAGGACGTATGCAATTCACTTATTTTTACATATAGCCCATAACGAAGTATTCAAACGAATCACAAACAAGAGAAAATCTGCAGCTGCTGGACATCCAAACAACACACACAAAATGCTGGGGGAACTCAGCAGGCCAGGCAGCATCTATGGAAAAAGAGTACAGTGGATGCTTCAGGCTGAGACTCTTCAGCAGGACTGGAGACAAAAAGACGAGGACTAGAGTTACAAGGTGGGGGGGAGGTTTATTCAAATGAATAATACTTAATCAAACAATATATTTACAATATTACTCAAATACTACTGAAATTTTAAATACATAATTTTATCTACAGCACTTATTTCAAAAAGCTGCAAAAATTGTCACTGTAATTGTCTGTTGCAAAACTATTAACAATCAGTGCTTGTTATCGATTGGAAATCTGAAGGGGTTTGTAATTTGAAGGCAATAAAGTTTCTGGCAGTTCCACAGATATCTGTGTGAATTGGATTCATCTTGTGTTTAGTCCCAGGATGAATCCTGCGAATAAGCATATATTCCTGGCATCAAAGCATATCAGCTTCTAAGTGACAAACTTGGATCCGCTCCAATTTGCCTACCAAAGCAATAGGACTACAGCAGATGCCATCTCATTGGCTCCTTACACAACCTGGGAACGTCTGGACAGCAAAGGTGCATACATCAGGATGCTCTTTATCGATTACAGCTCAGCATTTAAAACTATCATCCCCTCAATACTAATCAGTAAGCTGCAAGACCTGGGTCTCAATACTCCCTTGTGCAATTAGATCCTGGATTTCATCAAGAGGAGACCCCAGTCAGTTTGAATTGGTAAAAATATCTCCTCTACAATCTCCATCAGCACTGGGGCTAAGTACATAGGGGTGTGTACTTAGCTCCTTACTCTACTTGCTTTTCAGCTATGACTGTGTGGCTAAGTACAATTCCAACAATATGCAAGTTTGCTGATGACACCACTGTTGCAGGCAGTATCAAAAGTGGTGATGAATCAGCATACAGGAGGGAGATTGAATATCTGATTGAGTGGTATAATAATAGTAACCTCTCACTCAATATTAATAAGACCAAAGAACTGAAAGTAGGCTTCAGGAGAGGAAACCAAAGGTCCATGAGCCAGTGGTCATCAGAGGATCAAAGGGGGGAGGGTCAGTAACTTTATATTCCTGGGTGTCACTATCTCAGAGGGCCTGTCATATAAATATAATTGCAAAGAATGCACCACAGAACCTCTACTTCCTCAGGAGCTGAGGAGATCTGGCATGTCTTCAAAAACCCTGGTAAACTTCTGTAGATGAGTGGTGTAAAGTGTGCTGACTGTCTGCATTACGGCCTGGTATGCTGGTAATGCTTTTGAGTGCAAAATCCTGCAAAAAGTAGTGGATTTGGCCCAGTACATTATGGGTAAAACCCTCCCAACCATTGAGCACATCGACATGAAATGTTGCCGTAATAGAGCCACATCCATCATCAAAGATCCTCCACCCAGGCCATGATCCTTTAATCACTGCTGCTATCAGGTAGAAGGTACAAGAGCCTCAGTACTCACACCACCACTTTCAAGAACAGTTACTGCCCTTCAACCATCAGGCTCTTGAACAAAAGGGGATAACTACAGTCATCCTGCTCCTGGTGTCCCCACCACCAATGATCTCACTTTAAGGACTCTTTATCTTGTTATTTCATGTTCTCATTAATTACTGCTATTTATTTATATCCGCATTTGCACAGTTTGTTGTTCATTGATCCTGTTTAGTTACTGTTCTATAGATTTGTTAAGTATGCCTGCAGGAAAGAGAATCTCAGGGTTGTATGTGGTGACATGTACTCTGATAATAAATTTAACTTTTGACCTTTTCGACTTTTGATTCCCCAAATGAAGTTCAAGAGCATAGAACAAGCTGTGGAAATAAAAAAATGCAGATGTTGAAATATAAAATAAAACCAGAAAACACTGAAAACCAAATTCATGTCTTCAAACTAAATCTTTAATTCTGTTTCTCTTTCAACAGATGAGACTGAATCTGCTGAATACTTGCAGCATACTCTGTTTGTATATCAATAAAATGATTCTTTATTATAAGTACTGTATAATTTCATTGTGGCTAACATTATTCAAGCATCTAAAATCATGTTTAAGCTGAAGTTACTTTGAATATCATTGTTTTTACTTCAGTGCAAGCCAGGCAGTCAGATTAGTCATCCTTAACTTCATATTTTTATCTCAAATAATATGATTAACTTTAAAAATCCTATAACCTTTATACATATTTACTCATCTTCCATGACATTTTGTCTTTCCTAAGGATGAACTGTCATGATCAGCCAATCTGTTGCAATAAAGAAATTGAAATAAAATTTGAAACATGTCTTGACATGAAGGAGTGAATAACATCTGTCACACAAGATTACAAACAAGGTAGAAAGAGCAAACCTTACTCTGTTTTAGAGAGAATTTGAGTAGCAACAAATTACTGCAAAACAGAGGGGAAGTTGAGCTGGAGAATGAAACAATAAGAACTTTATTCAAATCAGACAATACAGCAATTATTTTGCAAAGAGCCATTCTGTTTTAATGTGTACAATGTAATTTAGAGCATAGAACATACCATTCGTAGAACAGTACAGCATAGGAACAGGCCAACCAGCTACAAGGCAAATCAAGAACACCCAAACACTGATCCTTCCTATCTACATATCCCTCCATCCCTCTTACATCCATGTGCCTATCCAAATGTCTCTTAAAAACCTCTAATATGCTTGTCTCTACCACTGTACCAGGCAGCGCATTACAGGAATCCACCACTCTCTGAGTAAAAAACTTACCCCTCACATCCCCCTTGAACCTACCCCCTCTTACCTTCGATGCATAGCCTCTGGTATTAGACATTTCAACCCTGGGAAACAGATACTCTCTGTCCACTCTATCTATGCTTCTCATAATCTTATAAATTTCTATTAGATCTCCCCTCAGCCTTTGACGCTCCAGAGCAAACAACCCAAGTTTATCCAGCCTCTTACAATAGCACATGCCCTCTAAACCAGGCAGCATCCTGGTGAACCTCTTCTGTGCCCTCTCCAAAGCCTCAACTTAAGAGGATTAGAGGATTTTTACTGCAAAAAGCATCCCCAGTGCATTTCAGAAATTCCTGGTCTTTGCAGTGGTTCAAGAAGGCAGCTCACCACCACTTATTCAATAAGGATGGTAATTAATTGATGTCTCAGTCAGTAAAGACCCAAATCCTTTGAAAGAATTAATAAAAAACACTTAGTAGGTCAGATGCATGTGTAACAGAAACAAGAGTTAATATTTCAAGTCAAAGACCCTTTGAGCCTTGCCTACGTTCTGCAGTGTGACATCTCTGGACTCCTCTCGTGAACATCTATTTATTTATTTATTGGCGTACAGTGCAGAGTAGGCCCATATGTCCTTCAAACTGTGCTGCCCTGGAACCTCCAATTTAATATTTGATTTTCCAAAGACTTACTTGATTTCCAAAGATTCTCCTAGAAAGGAATTAGCCAACTTTAGATAAACTGATTTATATTATTAAAGTAGCTGATTGAGTAATTTCATGCAACGGTGTTGCTGTGTTTCACAATTGTAAAACACTCAATAAATTTTGCATTCTGATAAATTTAGAGATGGTGTCACGAACTCTTGTTAATGAAAAAGTGATATTTCTTCTCAATATCGTGAAATCGCTGAGGAAGTTGATAGTTTGATGCTGGAACCTTTCCGATGAGTTGGGAATGACTGAAAGGAGTATATACCATAAGTGATTTTCTTAAACCTTCAAACTCTGCTTATTTCTCAATCCTTCCTCATGCTAAATGATGATTGGTGTACTAAGTTTAATTAATTATTTAATTCATTCATTAATGTACAGCGCAGAAAAGGCCCTTCAAGCTGCACCACCCGGCAATCCCCTGATTTAACTCTAGCCTGATCATGGGACAATTTACAGTGACCAATTAACCCACCTACTGGTACATCTTTGGACTGTAGGAGGAAACCAGAGAAGCTGGAGGAAACCCACGTGGTCATGGTGAGAACATACAAAATCCTTACAGGCTGTAGCAGGAATTGAACCTGGGTTACCTGTACTGTAAAGCGTTGTGCTAACCACTGTGCTACAGTACCACCCCAACATTTCTATCACCTCTGAATCAGAAAGCTATGGGTTAAAGTCTCTTCCTTTAATTTGTTCAAGGAATATAAGCATTGCAGGCAAGGGTGGCTTTTTAGTGTTAAGTTGCTTAGTGTGCCATACAGATGGTACTAGGAACCATAAAAATGAAGTCCTACTTACCTGGTCAGATAAGTATGAAAGATTCCAGAGCAGATTTGAAAAAGAAAATAAAAGTTTTACTTGTTCCCTGACCAATATTTTTCCCTCAATGTACATCCAAAATATTAGTCCGAGCCAGGGGTTCCCAACCTGGTGCCCACAGACCTCATGGTTAATGGTAGGGGTCCATTGAAGCATTTGCTGCTTGTGAGAGCTTCCTTGTGCATGTTGTGTGCTACATTCTCCACGTTACATTTGTGTCCAGTCTTCAAAAGTGTAGTATCATGAGATTATGTAAATTCTGAATCTTTAATTCTCCGTCTGATATGTTAGTTAATTACTGGAGCCCTTCATAAAGTTATTGCGATTAGCATTGAGTGCAATTGAAGTGCAAAGTGACAACCAGTGAGAAGCTTTCCATTACCCTCAACAGCTGTTAACCACAATTTGAGGTTCAAGTGAACATATTTTTAAACTTCAGTGATTCGACAAATTGTGTTTCGATAACAAGCGCAGTTTCTGTGCTGAAAGTCTGAAAACATTCCACAATGGCATGTATACTCCCTTGTACTTTTTCACCTAGTTCATTTTTTGGTATTGGACATGGGGCTCGGGGACTGATTTCCCTGGGGTGGATAATGTTTGAATGTAATAGCAATTCTGTAGGCAATAAAGAATTGGTAACATTGTAACAGCGAATGAAGCAGAGGTTCGGGATAGGGTGTGTAACTTCTTGACTATTGCAGTCACTAAAATGTTATCTATTATGTAATCTATTTAAAAAGCAGTGGAGATAAGCTATCAGCACGAAAATTCTGCAGGGGCTGGAATCCCAAAGCAGCACACACAAAATGCTGGAGGAACTCAGCAGGTCAGGCCAAATCCATGAAAATGAACAAACAGTCGGTGTTTTGAGCTGAGACTCTTCTTCAATAGAGGAAAGAAAGGGGGAAGAGAGTAAAAATAAAAAGGAGAGGTGAGGGGAAGGAGGATAACTAGAAGGTGATAGGTGAAGCCAGGTGAGTGGGAAAGGTAAAGGGCTGGAGAAGAAGGAATCTGATAAGAGAAGAGAATGGTCCATAGGACAAAGTGAAGGAGGAAGGGCACCAGGAGGAGGTGATAGACAGGTGAGAGAGGTAAGAGGCAAGAATGGGAAAGAAGAAGAGGGGAGGGGGAGGGAATTATTTTTACTGGAAGGAGAAATTGATGTTCATGCCATCAGGTTGGAGGCTACCCAGATGGAATATAAAGCATTGCTCCTCCACTCTGAGGGTGGCCTCATCGTGGCACAAGAGGAAGCCATGATCTGACATGTTGGACTAGGAATGACTCCTCTCAGCAAAATAATTTTCTCAGAAAATAAGCGGTAGCTAGATATAAATTATGTTCATCAAACAAGCCCCAGTCATTTCCAGCTATATAATCAGGAGAAAGGACAGAGAGGACGGCAATTTATCACCAAAAACTCTCAAAATTTTCTTGAGATGCACAGTGGAGATCATCCTGACTGGTTGCATCTCTGTCTGGAATGGGGTGTCAAAGCCGAGGCTCGTAAGAAGCTACAGAAGGTTGTAGACTCAGCCAACTCCATCACAAGTCTCGCTACCATCAAGGACATCTTCCGAAGGTAGTGCCTCAGGAGGGCCACATCCACCTTTAAGGACCTTCACCATCCAGGACATTCCCTTTTTCTCATTACTATCATCGAGAAGGAGGTACAGGAGCCCATAGAAGAATTGGAAACAGCTTCTTCCCCTCCACTTTCAAATTTCTAAATAGTCCATGAACACTACCTTACTATTCCTCGTTTGCACTATTTATTTATTTTGTAACTTACAGTAATGTTTGTCTTGTACTGTACTGCCACAAAACAAAGAATTACATGACATATGTTGTGTAGAGGTTTTGCTGGTTGCTCGCTTTGCAAAACCTACCCTCTCCTCGGCTTAACAGGGGCTGCAAAGAGAAGAGCTATCAGGACTGTCACAGAGGCTGCTGAGTGAGCCTCCAGGTGACTATTGATCAAGAGGAGTGACCTGTGGACCAGTGCTGCTGGGACACAGGCTGGGGCCTGATCAGCCCTGGCTGGGTCGCCTGGGCGAGGGTATCTAACATTGAAAGACCTGAAACACCCGATGACCCCAGATTTAATCACTGATGCTGTGTCCCAGCACATCTTAAGATGTATTTCAGCATCAATGACAATAAATGTGATCCTGATTCTGACTTCGACAATTTTGCACAGACTATTGTGTTGATACTGTTTCACTGCATCATTTTGAATTAACATTTTGAGGATGAAATTCTATTCAAGATCCAAAATTTAATATAGTGTAAGAAACACATAATAATAACATGGATTAGTGAGCTGGCTATGTCATTGTCACTTTATAGCTGCCTATCTAGAGAATGAAGAAAGCACTTCTCATCTCTGTCCGGAATATCTTATTCATTATTTAAAACCAATGACTATTGTATCCAGAAGCCCTAGCCAGATGAAACATCACACCTCGATAATCCCCATAAAAGTTTTGTATGCTTCAAAGGGACCATCTCCAATTCTTCTAAGATTAAGAGACCATCAACTCAGAATGCTTAAGCTCTCCTACTTGAGACTGGACAAGATGTCAGAATTAAAGAAACAGGAAACCTCAGAGAGGTGTAGCAATTTTACAGATATTGTAAAATTGTAGGTGTAAGAAATAAAATAAAGGTGTAAGAAACTGGAATGAAAACCTTGTCCAATTGCCATGTTTGTTGGCTTAGTCATTACCGTGTACTGTATGTTCAGCCTGATTCTGCCAAAAACAACTCCACATTTTGAAGGTATAATATAGTAACATAGGAAACAATGAACAAGAGAAAGTCTGCAGATGCTGCAGAAGCAATGCACACACAAGATGCAGGAAGAACTCAGCAGGTCAAGCAGTATCGATGGAAATGAATAAACAGTTGACAATTTGGGCCCATCCCCTTCTTCAAGACTGAGACAGAATGGGGAAGATGTCAGAATAAAACAGTGGGGGCAGGAGTAGTGATAGGCCATTCAACCTCTTGTCCTATCCTGCTTTCCAATATATCATGGCTGATTTTTTACCTCAGCACCATGTTCTTGTATTAACCCCATATCACTTGACTTCCTTTTGCTGAAGTAAGAGAGCAAAAGATCTTACGATTTCACTAGTTATTTGTAAGATCTAACAGATAATTTGAAACTTTTACAATACAGCTTTATTTCATGGTAAATAACACTGGGCAAGAAATTTTTTCAAAAGCGTTGCTTCCTCAGAATTTTTTTTAGCTTGTGATAGATTGCTTGAAGCTGAACACAAATATAATTTCAGACTACTTGCATCACATAGGAATTTGGAGAAACAAGAAATTAACTTTTATTGAATATAATGCATTTAATTGCATAACAGTGCTGACACTTTGCAATAGTTCAATTAAACTAAAAGTGGTTTTGTTGATGATTTTCATTTGTACAGAGTGGTTGAGACTTCTCCCTTAAGTGTCCAACAATAATCAGGCAACATTGATGGATTCCAGTTGCCCTGATACTATTTCTCCATGCCTGCAATGTCCTGGTGAAACCTTTCACCATTCTCATCACTGACAGCACCAAGATTTGCAGAGAAGAAGTGTAAATGGGAATGATGGGAATACAGAAAATGAATCTTTATGACATGTTGCACTTCATGGCTTTATATACTTGTAGCATGTTGTCTACCAGCTGCACATAGTCTGGTGCTCTGTAGTTGTGAAGAAAATTTTCTACAACATCCTTGAATGCCTTCCATGCAATTTTCTCCGGACCCACTTCAAGTTCTTGGAATTGCCTGTCATCAATGACCTCTTTGATTTGTGGACTAACTAATCCTAGCATCAGTTATTCTGACTCGAATTATGAATTGAAATTACAAAGATAGGCGATTTTAAAAAATGCTGTGTGATATGGGAATTTCATGGTGATTTTCAGGATCAGTAGCCCAAAATCCATAAGATACAATTAAAAGTATTCAGGAAGGAAAACCTTTGCTGTCCAGTGTAATTCCAAAGAAAAAAAAACATGTATGTAGTTCAAACAAAAGAGGTAATGCTTTGAATATTTACAGTCAATACACTCTAATGTTAGTTCACACTGAGCAATTCATTTTTGTTATGACATCACCAAGTTGATTATTCCTTCCCGCATGTATGGGGAAAGGTTTGGACAACAGGCTGCGGGGAGTTAGGCAGGAGTGTGGAACACTACAGTGCAGCTTTCAATTGTAAATTCTTTGTATAGAACACACCTTGTGTGAGTGGGAGCAAACAATGGGTTATGATAGTCAGCAACCCTCAGTTGGAGAAAGTTCCATCTGCAGGAAGACTAGTAACAAGCTGATAATCCAGCCAGATCAGTTAGCGTCTGGTTTAATATGAGTTCCTGAAAAGAGCCTGTAGAATGATAATGAGGTGCTGGCAATGACTGGGATAGTTACCAGCAGTTTTCTCACACCTTTTTCTATGTCAATGGGTAACACCAGCACGAACTAGCAGAAGGTCCTCTACCTGTGGTAGATTTATGGGCAGCTGAGGCTCCAACGATAACGCAAAGTACATACAGGACAGTTCTCATAACACCATCCAGGCTATATTCTGGTGTTGGACTGTCTGAATGATGAAGCGCTCAGCCAAGTGGCATGGAGTGTCTAGTGATGGAAATATCTAATTGTAACCACTTTCTCTGCCACTCAGTGTTTCAAGCTTCTCCCATTTCATGCTGGTTTTGTGCTTGAAGAGATTCTTTCTCCAGCTGGAACATTTGAGAGTGAGGGTAAGGAACAGCAGTGCAAGTGTAGTTTGTGCTGGGGCTGAGAACAGTCCAGGTCCCTGAACTGTCCCGCGTCTGCTTAGCTAGTGGAATGAGGTCCAAACTTCGCAGATTGCGGACAAGCAGGATTCCATTTAATAACATAATTTGGCCCTTAGTCTCCCTTAGGCCACTTTGCCTTTGAGTTTAATCATGGCCCATCTGATATTAACCTGGAAGCAGAACTTGAAACATGCACAAAATGCTGGAGGAACTAGGAGGATTTCCAGCATCTACAGATTTTCTCTTGTTTGTGAGCGGAACTTGAAATTGGGCAGAACCTAATGCATCAAAGTTCCAACTCAATCTCCATCTCTTGATGGTCAATCTGCCCTCCAACCTGTATATTTGATCTTCTTAGATCATTGGAGTATGTATATTTTTTTCCTTTTTGTGGCCCCTATTACTTTTAGAGGCAAAGAAAAGGTACCATTTCTCCAATACAGGAGCATAGATATAGGCAGACAATAAATGTGTCCTTGTCAAACTCCAATGCTAATTTCTCAAGGCCAAACATAATAGGATATGGTTGAATGAGTTACTTTATCTATGAATTGCCAATGGCACATCCATAGAGCATCATAAGTTAATAAATGCTGAGCTTTGTTCTGCAAACTGTGTACTATCCAATATAGAAAGATACATCTGCTTTTCCCTCTAGATTAGAGTGATGAGAAAAGGCAATGAAAGTATGTGTGGGTCAGTCTGTTATTATCAGAGACAGGTGGGTCTGAATCCACAGGGTGCTAGGAATGTCTTTGTGAGCTTTGTATGAATCATCTGTTGTCTGACACAAACTCACTTTAACAAATGCTTTGAGGAAGTTAATGGTAAAATGTTAAACTTATTCCCTAAATCACAGCCCTGCTTGGCTGCCCATTTGAATTGATCAACTTTTCGTTACAGCCTCAACAGATGGGAAAAAGAATTATCTAATTATTCTGACTCCCCACTGTAAGCACATAAACGATTTTTAGAAAATCATTGCCAGTAATGTTGGAGGCAGCATTCATTAGGTCACATGTATATAATGTTTAATTTGCTGCAACACTTTATAAAAGTTAAAACTACTGATCTTGGGATATAGACACAAGAGATTCTGCAGATGCTGGAAATCCAGAGTAACGCTCACATAATGCTGGAGGAACTCAACAAGTCAGGCAGCATCTATGGAGTGGTCGGTGGTCGCTCTCCGTGGAGGGAGTGAGTTTGAGCAGTCACTCTCCTTGAAGCTGGTGGAGGATGGTTTTGAAATTCTGAGGTTTATGTGATGATTGGAGTGGACTGTAGTTTATACTGGTCTTAAGTTTTCTGTGTTTCTTGTTTGGTTGGTGGGTTGTGGGTTTGGTGTCTTTGTGGGTGATGTTAATTTTTGTGCGTGAGAAAGGAGGTTGGAGGTTTGATGTTATCGTCGACATTATTTTTGTCATTGTGGGCATATGATAGTATTTGTGTGAGGGAGGGGTTGGGCAAGTTTGGGGTTTGCAAGTTTTTGTTTTTTTTTTCTTTTTCATGCAGGGAGGGCGTTGATGTCTTTTCTTTCAACAACTTCCACAGTTTTTCAGTATTTTATGGCTATCTGGAGAAGACAACTCTCTGAGTTGTATTCTGCATACATACTTTGATAATAAAATGAACCTTTGAACCTTTGAACCTTTTTGAACCTTTAAAGAGTTGATGTTTCGGGCCGAAACCTGATGAGATTAGGATATATTTGTCCAGACATCTTTTAAATGTAATTATGCTTGTTTCTACCATTTTCTCTGGTAGCTCATTCCGTATATCCACTATGTGAAAAGGTGGCCCCTCAGGTCGTCTTTAAATTTTCCCACACACCTTGAATTCGTGCCATCCTGTTTTAATCTTTTGTACCCTGGAAAAAAGAACTGTGACTTTTCACCTGATCATGATTTTTATATGCCCTTAGAAGGTCAACACCCAAATTCCTATGCTTCCAACACTGTGTCTCAAGCTTTCCAGTTCTAGTTGTGAATCTTTTCTATATCCTGTCCTGCTTAGTGACTCTTTCTTATTGCTTGCTACCAAAACTGCATACAATCATCCAAGTGTGAGTTCGCTAACATATTATACAGTTGTAATATCAGGTTCCAACTTTTGTCCTGAAAAGTCTGTCAAATGTATCCTTCTAAATCCTGTCTACCTAATTGACCATTATCAGGGAAATATATACTTGTACTCCTCGGTCCCTGTTCTGCAATACTCTGCCAGACCCTGCCATTTTACACTGACAGTCCTGCCCGTGTTTAAGTTCCCAACATTTTTATAGACATAGTCATAGTCATAGTCATAGTCATACTTTATTGATCCCGGGGGAAACTGGTTTTCATTACAGTTGCACCATAAATAATAAATAGTAATAAAACCATAAATAGTTGAATAGTAATATGTAAATTGTGCCAGGAAATAGGTCCAGGACCAGCCTATTGGCTCAGAGTGTCTGACCCTCCAAGGGAGGAGTTGTAAAGTTTGATGGCCACAGGCAGGAATGACTTCCTATGACGCTCCGTGTTGCATCTCGGTGGAATGAGTCTCTGGCTGAATGTACTCCTGTGCCCAACCAGTACATTATGTAGTGGATGGGAGACATTGTCCAAGATGGCATGCAACTTAGACAGCATCCTCTTTTCAGACACCACCGTCAGAGAGTCCAGTTCCATCCCCACAACATCACTGGCCTTACGAATGAGTTTGTTGATTCTGTTGGTGTCTGCTACCCTCAGCTTGCTGCCCCAGCACACAACAGCAAACATGATAGCACTGGCCACCACAGACTCATAGAACATCCTCAGCATCGTCCGGCAGATGATAAAGGACCTCAGTCTCCTCAGGAAATAGAGACGGCTCTGACCCTTCTTGTAGACAGCCTCAGTGTTCTTTGACCAGTCCAGTTTATTGTCAATTCTTATCCCCAGGTATTTGTAATCCTCCACCATGTCCACACTGACCCCCTGGATGGAAACAAGGGTCACCGGTACCTTAGCTCTCCTCAAGTCTACCACCAGCTCCTTAGTCTTTTTCACATTAAGCTGCAGATAATTCTGCTCACACCATGTGACAAATTTTCCCACCGTAGCTCTGTACTCAGCCTCATCTCCCTTGCTGATGCATCCAACTATGGCAGAGTCATCAGAAAACTTCTGAAGATGACAAGACTCTGTGCAGTAGTTGAAGTCCGAGGTGTAAATGGTGAAGAGAAAGGGAGACAAGACAGTCCCCTGTGGAGCCCCAGTGCTGCTGATCACTGTGTCGGACACACAGTGTTGCAAGCACACGTACTGTGGTCTGCCAGTCAGGTAATCAAGAATCCATGACACCAGGAAAGCATCCAGCTGCATCACTGTCAGCTTCTCCCTCAGCAGAGCAGGGCGGATGGTGTTGAACGCACTGGAGAAGTCAAAAAACATGATCCTCACAGTGCTCGCTGGCTTGTCCAGGTGGGCGTAGACACGGTTCAGCAGGTAGATGGTGGCATCCTCAACTCCTAGTCGGGGCTGATAGGCAAACTGGAGGGGATCTAAGTGTGGCCTGACCATACTAATCTGCAGGTACGTTCTTTGCAAATTTGACCTGCCACTCTTTGCCCACTTGCCCACAGAAGGTACAGGAGCTTGAAATCTTGGATGACACGGTCGCCTTATGGACAGCTTCTTCCCCCACTGTTGTCACACTTCTGAAGTAATCACCTCTTTCACACCCACTTCCCAGTGGTGCTGGCACATTCCCAAGTGCTAATGTCTCCCTCTCTCAGTTACTCTGTTATTGCTACCTTAGCATCGCTTTTTGTACTACTTCACATTGCACTATTATCTATTATTTTTCTGCTCTTCTGCTGTTTGGCACTCACTGTATTTATTGTATTTACACTTCCATGTGAACTGTTTACTCTGTGAGCTGCATGTGAGGAATGTGCAGTATTTCATTGTGCCTTGGTGTATATGACAGTCTAATAAATCTTCTGTCTGGGCACATTGCTGCCCTATGGACTTGATATTAAAATCTACCATTTGTACAACTTTATGTAACTTGATTTTTGATCTGTATCAGTCATCCATTTGTATATTAGTTCAACTTGTTTTATTTCTCTCTCTCTCTTGGAATGAAGGTCATATCCAGCCTGATCTCCTGCTCTGCATTTTGCAATTTCCACATAATTTTGTCTATGTACACCCTCCCATTAACTTATTGAATGATAACATTGTTTACAGCTTATCCCCAAGGCTACCCTGGTATTATCCTAGCAGAGACATTCAGTCACCCTAACCCTAACCCACCCTCCCTGCAGAGACATACCCTCATAGAACATAGAGCATAGAAATCTACAGCACATTACAGGCCCTTTGGCGCACAATGTTGTGCCAATCAAGTAACCTACTCTAGGAACTCCCTACTGCATAGTCCTCTATTTTTCTAAGCTCCATGTACCAACCTAAAAGTCTCTTAAAAGGCCCTATTGTATCCACCTCTACCACCATTGCTGGCAGTGCATTCCATGCACCCGCGACTCTCTGTGTGAAAAACTTACCCCTGACATCCCCTCTGTACCTACTTCCAAGCTCCTTAAAACTATGCCCCCTCGTGTTAGCCATTTCAGCTCTGGGGAAAAGCTTCTGGATATCTACACAATCAATGCCTCTCATTATTGTATATACCTCTATCAGGTCACCTCTCATCCTCCGTCATTCCAAGGAGAAAAGGCCAAGTTCACTCAACCTATTATCATAAGGCATGCTCCCCAATCCAGGCTACATCCTTGTAAGTCTCCTTTACACTCTCTTTATAGTATCCACATCCTTCCTATAGTGAGGTGACCAGAACTGAACACAGTACTTCATGTGGAGTTTAACTAAGGTCTTATATAGGTCTTATCTCATGGCTCTTGAACTCAATCCCACAGATGATGAAGGCCAACACACCATACGCCTTCTTAACAACACCTGGGAATCCCTGATTTAGACATTTAATCATTAAAGTACAACATTGTGGGCTGAAGGGCCTGTACTTGTTGCTGTACTGTTGCGTTCTATGTTCTACACCTGCTGAGTATTTCAAACACATTCTGGTTTGGGGTTAGATTTTTAGTATTTGCAGCTTTTTTAAAATTTTAGTTAACTTTGCTTATAGTTTATGAACAATACAATGCCGTATTTCTTGGAAAGTGTCATACAAATGCAGGATAGATTATATAATTATTTGGTGAGACCTGGTATGACCTGAATACATCCAGGATGGGAGATGCTGTCAGCTCTCCTCTAACCAACAGCTGTCAGCAAACATTTGCAGGAATAAAATGATTATTTGTTAAATGACCCCACAGGCTTCCTGTGGCTAAAATGCTGGAAGGAAAGCATGTCTTGGTTTTCAATATTTCTGTACTCTCACTTATCTTAAGCTTTTAATTTGGAAAGAATGATGAGGTTATTTGCATCACTGCAACATGATGCGTATGGTTTGAAGACCAAAAGAGGATCTCACATGGATTTTTTTTATTACAACATATTTACTCTATGTTTTATGACTTCAAAACATTAAATTAATTCAAAGGAAGATGTTGGAGTTGAGGAATGGGGGTTTAACTTTGTTTTTACTTTAAGCGAGGCGCGCATGTATCACATGGTAGTGTGATGATGTATGCAAATCCCGGACTTTTACATATAACCCGTAATTAATTAATCAAATTAATCTGTTTAATCAAACAAACAATATATGCAGGAGCTCTCCAGTGAAAAATGATATCGTATCTGTTAAATAGGGGCCGTGGACAATTCTGATTTGATGGAGAATGGACGTGAAAGCACAGAGGAACATCTGGAGAAATTTCCGAAATGCCCATTCGCTGCTGTCGTTACTGTGTGGTCGGGAATCTTTCAGAGGGTAGGCCTCAAAATCCCCGGCCTTGCCTGCTTTTGGCAACTGAGAAGGAGGTCGAATCGTTTGGACAGAGATGGCGCTCAGTACTCGGTGTCGGAGAGCTGATCGGAGGCTCGAAGTTTTCGGATGACTCAGAGTTGGATTATGGTCGACATGGCAGGGAGAGTTTTTCTTCCTTCTCTCGTCTGTGTGAGATGTGGGACATTTGAGAGACTTTGAACTTTACTGTGCTCACGGACTTCTTCATCAAGTTATAGTATTGTTACACTGTTTGTAACTATATGTTACAATTATGTGGTTTTGTCAGTTTTTTCAGTCTTGGTTTGTCACACCAGAGGAAATAATGTATCATTTCTTAATACATGCATTACTAAATGACAATAAAAGTGGACTGCGTGTCTTCCTACAGTCCAAAAACGTACCGGTTGGGAGGTTAATTGGTCATTGTAAATTGTCATGTGATTAGGCTAGGGTTAATTCAGGGATTGCTGGGTGGTGCGACTCGAAGGGTTAGAAGGGCCTGCTCTGAGTTGTATCTCAATAAATTCCTAGACAGTCCATGTTTATTGGTCTGATGCAGCACTGATGGCCTCTGTCCCCATCCCCACCACCATCAGAGTTTCAAAGCCAACAGAAAGGATTCACTTGCGTTCTCTAAATCAGGGCTACCCAACCTGGACACCACAGACCCCTTGGTTAACGTTAGGGATTCATAGCATAATAAAGTTTGGCAAACCCTGCTCTAACTACTCCATGCAGACAGAAGGAGCAGCTTCTTTATGATGGGTATTACTAGAAAACCTTTCCCTACACCCTATTATAGCTATGTAATAAGAGGGCTGTGATAATCTTATTTCCCACTAGCCTATGGAAAGCTAAGTTGTTTTAAACAGGGAGAAGAAATCCAAAGATGAAGAACTTCAGGGGCTGGGGACAAAACAGTCCATGGGTTGGACCCAGTTAATTCCTGCTGGCATAGTGGTTTCCTGCATATTTATTACTTAGTAGAAGATGAAGAATCCAAGATTACTATTCAAAGTGATTAAGTGGATCTGATTGCACAGTATCAACACAGCAGCATGGCTGAATAATCAGATTCTGTCCAATAATGTGTTTAATTCAAGCATGAAAAATTCTTCTCTTATTACTTGATTTCCCATTATAGTTTGCCCCCTGAATATCATAGTTATTATACATAAATGACTCTGACAGCAATTAATAGAGAGACCAAAACATTATCTACTTTTTAGACTGCACAACTTTATACTTTTCGACTCATAAAATCAAACTAAATCCCAGCATGGAAATGTAAAGCTTTCAGAAGCTCTAAGCTGTCCCGAGGTATTTTTGAGAGATGACACTAACATGGTGGATGAAATCCAGCAGGAAATTAGCACATTGTCTATATTCAGGACATTGATTGATTGTGTGAGGCGGCAAACCCCTAATCAATACAATACTATAACCCCTTTGATCGCTTTTCCCTACAATGGACTTAGTCAGTTTGGATTGGTGCGATCTCCATCAACACAGGTGCACCACAGGGCTGTGTGCTCAGCTCCCTGATCTACTCGATTTACACCTATGACTGTGTGGCTAAGCACAGATCAAGTACCATATTCACGTTGGCTGATGACACCACTGTTGTGGGCTGAATCAAAGGTGGTGAAGAGTCAGCATGCAGGGGGTAGATTGAAAACTTGGCTGACTAGTGTCATAACAACAACCTCTCACTCAATGTCAGCAAGACCAAGGAAATGATAGCAGACTTCAGGTGAAGGAAACCAGAGGTCCATAAGCCAGTAATCATCGGAGGATCAGAGGTAGAGAGGTTAGCAACATTAAGTTCCTGGGTGTTTCTACTTCAGAAGATCTGTCCTGGACCAGCACATAAGTGCAATTGTGAAGAAAGCACGGCAGCGTCTCTACTTCCTTAGGAGTCTGTGGAGATTTGGCATGACATCTAAAGCGTTGACAAATTTCTATAGATGTATAACTGGCTGCATCTTAGCCTGGTATAGAAACACCAATGTCTTTGAATGGAAAATCCTGCAAAAGGTAGTGGACTTGGCCCAGTACATCATGGGTAAAGCCCTCCCAGCCATTGTACACATCTACATGAAAAACAGTCATAGGAAAGCAGCATCCATCATCAGAGATCCCCACCACCCAGGCCATACTGTTTGCCCGCTGCTAGCATCAGGTAGAAGGTACAAGAGCCTCAGGACTCGCACCACCAGGTTCAAGAATAGTTACTACACCTCAACCATCAGGCTCTTGAACAAAAGGGGATAATTACTTTCACTCACCCATCTACTGAGATGTTCCCATAACCAATGATCTCACCTTAAGGTCTCTCTATCTTGTTATTTATTGCTGTTTATTTATATCTGTATTTACACAATTTATTATCTCTGCACTCTGGTTGATCTTTCATTGATGCTGTTATAGTTACTATTCTATAGATTTGCTGAGTATGCCCGCAGGAAAATGAATCTCAGGGTATGTGGTGACATAATAAAATTACTTTGAACCTTTTGAACTTTGAGGTGTTTTTTGTTCTAATTGTGTTCTTTCTTATAAAAATTGTGAGTAATTTATAGTTATAGAGTAATAGAATACTACAGTACAGAAACAGGCCCTTCGGATTGTCTAGTCTGTGCCAAACTATTACTGTATTGAGTCTACTCCCATCATCCTGCACCAGGACCCTAGCCCACCATATCCAAATTTCTTTTAAATATTGAAATTGAACCCACATCCAACACTTTCACAGGCAGCTCATTCCAGAGTTGAGGTAAGAGTGATTGTCTTCACATCGACCGTTTATTCCCCCTCCATAGATGCTGCCTGACTTGTTGAGTTCCTTCAGCATTTTGCGTGTATTAGCTCTAGATTTCCACCATCTGCAGAATCTCTTGCGTTTACATAAATTTACAAGAATGTTGTCTGGACTTGACGACTTGAGTTGCAGGGAAAGTTTGAATAGACTAGGACTTTATTACCTACAGTGTAAGTGAATGAGGAGGGATTTGATAGAGGGGAACAAAATTATGAGGGGTATAGATAAGTTAAATGCAAGCAGTCTTTCTTCAGTTGTTTTTGAATGAGACTAGAACTAGTGATCATGGGTTAAGGGTGAAAGGTGAAAAGTTTAATGGGAACTTGAGGGGAAACCTCTTCACTCAGAAGGTGGTCAGAGTGAAGAAACCCCTGAGTGAAGAAGTTCCCCTCATGTTCCCCTTAAACTTTTCATCTTTCACCTCCTTAACCATTGACTACTCGTTCTAGTCTCACCCAACATCAGTAGAAAAAAAACACTTGCATTTATTCTATCTATACCCCTCATAATTTTGTATAATTCTGTCAAAACTCCCCTCATTCTCCTATGTTCTAGTTATAAAATATCCTAATCTATTCAACCTTTCGCAATAACTCAGGTCCTGAAGTCCTGGAAATATTCTTGCAAACTTATGTAAACACAGACAGTGGAAATCGAGAGCTAATACACACAAAATACTGGAGGAACTCAGCAAGTCAGGCAGCATCGGAGGGGAATAAATCATCAACATAAAGGACAATCACTCTTACGTCAGCTCTGGAATTCAGCTCTTTGGCTGTGATAAGGTCTAGAAGATCCAAGTAGTCCTGTCGAAGCCCAAACTGAGTGTTGAAGAGCAAATGACTGGTGTTAATTTTCGACTTGAAGGCATACTTAATGACACTTTCATTGCTTCGATCATAAATGAGAAGCGACTGACAGGGCAGTAATTAGTAAGATAAGAATTGCTCTGCTTTATGTAGACAGAACATATCTGATAATTTTCTGCATTGATGGCAGTGATACAATTGCATGTCAAAGATTTTATATAGAAACATGGCTACTTCTGGAGTGTTCACTTTGTGTTATAGTCTGGAAGTTGACTTGGTCCCATAACTATTGCTTATATGCAGTGCTGTCAAGCTTTTCTTGGCTTTGTGTCTGTGGGTGGACTCTCTTTCGAGAGCTTCAGTTCTGAATGTTATTGGTTTTGGCCCGAAACATCAACTGTACTCTTTTTCTAGATGCTGCCTGGCCTGCTGAGTTCCTCCAGCATTTTGTGGGTGTTGCTCGGATTTCCAGCATCTGCGGATTTTCTCTTGTTTCTGAATGCTATTTGCTTGCTTTTATTGTTTTCACAATTTGCTTTTTTTTCTTTCTCTGCAGATTGGGTGTTTGGTGATCTTTTTTTGGGATGGGTCCTTTTGAGTTTCTTTGTTTTGTGGCTGCCTGTCAGGAGATGAACCTCAAGGTTGTATGATGTATCGATATAACCATGTAACAATTACAGCACGGAAACAGGCTATCTCGGCCCTTCTAGTCCGGGCCGAACTCTTACTCTCACCTAGTCCCACCGACCTGCACTCACCCCATAACCCTCCATTCCTTTCCTGTCCATATATCTATCCAATTTAACTTTAAACGACAATATCGAACCTGCCTCAACCACTTCTGCTGGAAGCTCGTTCCACACAGCTACCACTCTCTGAGTAAAGAAGTTCCCCCTCATGTTACCCCTAAAATTTTGCCCTTTAACTCTCAACTCATGTCCTCTTGTTTGAATCTCCCCCATTCTCAATGGAAAAAACCTATCCACGTCAACTCTATCTATCCCTCTCATAATTTTAAATACCTCTATCAAGTCTCCCCTCAACCTTCTACACTCCAAAGAATAAAGACCTAACTTGTTCAACCTTTCTCTGTTAATTAGGAGATGAAACCCAGGCAACATTTTAGTAAACCTCCTCTGTACCGTCTCAATTTTATTGACATCCTTCCTATAATTCGGTGACCAGAACTGTACACAATACTCCAAATTGGCCTTACCAATGCCTTGTACAATTTCAACATTACATCCCAACTCCTATACTCAATTCTCTGATTAATAAAGGCCAGCACACCAAAAGCTTTCTTCACCACCCTATCCATATGAGATACTTTGATAATAAATCTAGTTTGAACTTCGATACGGGATTATTTCTTGACACCATCAGGCATTTCATGATGTTGAACTGACTTGGCCATGGACTGACTTGTGATGGCAAGGATCTCACAAAGAAGCCCAAATGAATCATCTATTTGGCACCTCTGGTTGAATATTGGTGATGATGTGAACACTACAGCCTCTCTTTAACACTCATTGCCATTGCTGAGGATTGGGTTCTTCTAAGAACCTCCTCCTGTCATTAACTATTGAGTTGTTCACCTCTATGCATGATTAGATGTGGCAGGTCTGCAGAGATTTGCTCTGATCGATTGATTGTACATCATTTCAATGGTTCACTGGTTCAATCTGATATCAGAGAATGTGTACAGTATACAACCTGAAATTCTTACTCTTTGCAGACATCCATGAGACAAAAATGGAGATGAGGAAGAATTTCTTTAGCCAGAGAGCGGAAAACCTGTAGAATTCGTTGCTACAGGCAGCTGTGGAGGCCAAATCATTATGTATAATTAAGGCAGAGGTTGATAGATTCTTGATTAGATTAGATTATGAGAACACTGAGTCCTCTTTTAGATAAGTCAGGATCTGAAGAGATATGGTGAGAAGGCAGGAGCTTGGAGTTGAAAGGAAATATGGACAAGCCATGATGAAATGGTGGAGTGTACTCAGTGGGCCAAATGTCCTAATTCTGCTCTTATATCTTATGGTCCTACGGTCTAAAAACCTGAAAGAATGAATGACAGAAAACACCAGAACCCCAATTTAGTTTGGGGTGAGGGAGGCTCATTGCTGCATTACTTCTGCACTTACAGTACATACAAAAATATTCTTTTATACTCAAACGACCACTTAAAGCCATAAACTATGAGATCCATTTACAGTGATGAGACCCCCAAAGTATTCAAAATAATATGTACCTAATGAAGAGATGGATTGAGCTTTGAAACAGCATTTCAACAAGTTCCGTGCCTATTTGGATTTCCTTACAGATATCCAACATAAGTACTGTTGTTACACCCGATCACGTTTTAATGGATATTTGCCAATGCCACGTTCTCACAATGCTTGGTCTAATAAGACTTCTCAACAATTTCTAAACAAAACCTCATTACATGCCCAGTTTAGTACATTCTTAACACTGCTGCTGAACCCCCTACAGGGCCAATTTGAATAGAGGCACATTCCTTTAACTGGATGTAGCTCCACTTCCCACACAAGTAGCTATGTAATTGTTGCTGCCATAGCTTTTACCTCCTTCTGAAGTAGTTACTTGTACAGTTGAATGACAGTTAAACTTGAACTTGGACTTGTTTGTAAATAGGAATGTTTAAAAACATTAAAACTATATTTCAACAAACTGAGGCTCATCTAGACCTGTTGCACAAGGTAAATGATCAAAGGTAAAGCTGGGCAAAGATTTAAAGATCAGCTTGATTTGTTGCATGTTCATCGAAATACCAAAACACACAGTGAAATGCATTGTTTGCATCAAATTAAATCAGTGACGATTGTGCTGGGTAGTCTGAAACTTTCACCATGATTCCAGTGCCAATTTAGCATGCCCACAACTCACTAAATGCAACAGTACATCTTTGGAATGTGGGAGGAAATCGGAGCACCTGGAGGAAACCCAGGTGGTCATGGTGAGAACGTACAAACTTCTTCCAGGCAGCTACGGGAATGGAGTCCTGACCGGTGATTGCCGGCATGGTAAAGTGATGCACTAATCAAGTTATTATTTAGATTACTTTTTTTTAGATTATGAAGACATGTAGTCCTCTTTTATTGTCAGTTAGTAATGCATGCATTAGGAAATGATACAGTATTTCCTCTGGTGTGATATCACAAAACACAGGACAGACCAAGACTGAAAAAACTGACAAAACCACATAATTGTAACATATAGTTACAACAGTGCAACAATACCATAACTTGATGAAGAAGTCCATGAGCACAGTGAAGTTCAAAGTCTCTCAAATGTCCCACATCTCACGCAGACGGGAGAAGGAAGAAAAACTGTCCTTGCCATGTCGACCACAATCCGATTCCGAGTTATCCGAAAACTTCGAGCTCTGATCAGCTGCCGAACACCGAGTACTGAGTGCCATCTCTGTCCAAATGATTCGACCTCCTTCTCGGTCACCAAAAGCAGGCAAGGCCGGGAATTTTGAGGCCTACCCTCCGAATGATTCCCGACCGCACAGTAACGACAGCAAATGAGCGTTTCAGAAATTTCTCCAGATGTTCCTCTGTGCTTTCACGTCCATTCTCCATCAAATCAGAATTGTCTACGGCCCCTATTTAACAGATACAATATCATTTTTCACCGGAGGGCTGCACACGTGCAGGCGCGCCGCCATCTTCTCCTCCAGCTTCTTTCAGACATATTACTGCATTGGATGGCGAACATAAATCACAAAATAAGCTGAAAAACTAATTTGGATAGGAAGATGCTTTTTGTCCTGCATGACACCTTCAGTGGTGAATTCTAACCAAGCAAGCTAAAGAATTCAATGATATAGATACTTTAGTATTTTGACATCCACCATAATTTTTCAAGTGACAGCAATTAATTATTGATCAACCCATTTAAATGTTAAGAGACTTACATATATTGTGTATACTGTGTAGTGTGCAACAGGATGTTTCAAAGCACTTTACTGCCAATGAAGTACTTTTGAAGTATAGTGGTTGTCCTCATGTGGGAACCGTAATTGCCAATTTACAAACAGAAATCTTACAAACAACAGTATGATAATAAGCAAATAATTTATATTATGAGCTGTTACATGAGGGTTAATATTCATCATAACATTAAGGACCACAGGCCTTCTTCCAGACAGAGTCATGGAGTCAAAGAGCACTAAAGGGCAGAAGCATACCATCTGGTCTCTGTTGGAGTCATTTATTGTGTCTGGTACTCCCGTTGCAGCCTCCTCTACATTGGTGAGACCCATCGTAAATTGGGAGACTGCTCCGTCAAGCACGTCTGCTCCATCTGCCGTAAGCAGAACTTCCCAGTGGCGAACATTTTAATTCTGATTACCATTCCCATTCTGATATGTCAGTCCATGACTTCCTCTTGTGTCAAGATGAGTTCACCCTCAGGGTGGAGGAGCAACACCTTATATTCCGTCTGGGTAGCCTCTAACCTGATGGCATGAATATTGATTTCTCCCTAAGTAAAACAAATCCCTCACTCTCTCTTCTTCTGTTCCCCACTCTAGTCTCTTATCTCTTCTTACCTGCCTATCAGCTTCTCCTGGGACCACTTCTCCTTCCCTTTTTTCTATGGTCCACTCTTTTCTCCTATCAGATTCCTTCTTCTCCAGCCCGTTATCTTTCCCATGCATCTGGCTTCACCTATCATCTTCTAGCTATCCTTCCCATCCCCCTACCTTCTTATTCTGACATCTTCTCCCTTCACTCTCAGTCCTGAAGGCGGGTCTTGGCTTGAAACATTGACTGCTTATTCATTTCCATGGATGTTGCCCGACCTACTGAGCTCCCTCAGCATTTAGTGTGTGTTGCTTCGGATTTCCAGCATCCATAGAATTTCTCACGTTTAGTCCATGCTGAACTATGTGAGATCATTGTTGTCGACCACAGAAAGCCGAGGGTGTTTTTGTTTAATATTTCTTTAAAAACACAGCAACTCCAACACGCAGCTTTCAATCATTACTGGAGTAATGCCACAGCCTGGAATTTTGT
Source organism: Mobula hypostoma (assembly GCF_963921235.1). NCBI lineage: Eukaryota > Metazoa > Chordata > Chondrichthyes > Myliobatiformes > Myliobatidae > Mobula > Mobula hypostoma. Next base: position 61,855,087 of record NC_086111.1, on the reverse strand, counting down.
GAGTGGGATTGAACTCTCAGTATTATGACTGAAAATTAAGGGTGATATGGCTGACAGCTGTTTTGGGATTTCAAGATATTATCGTTCAGAATTTCAACCCCAATTGATGGAACAACATGAATCTACCCCATTAACCGATCAAAAGCTATTACTGGAGCTGGAGCTAGATGTACTCAGGACCATCTGGGATGCTGAAAACCTCAGAGATTGGATTTTTACTGAGGTGGTCACACCCAGGATAAAGGCTTCAGATAGTAGATGAGTGACCACCAGGAGAAGTAAAGGGAATCAGCAGTTTGTGCAGGGTTCCCCTGTAGCCTTTCCCCCTCAGGAACAAGTATACCTCTTTGGATACTGTTGTGTGGGGGGGGGGGATGAGTTAGGAGATGCACTATCAGAGCACAGCAGCAGCAGCAGAACTACAAAGGCTGGAGTATCTGGGTTCAATTCAGAAGGCACAGGATAATTACATCCCAAAGATGGAGAAATATTCTAAAGCGAGGATGAGGCAACCCTGGGTGACAAGGGAGGTCAAAGACATTACAAAAGCAAAACAAAAGGTATATTCTATACCAAAACGTCAGTGGAATTGGAAAGATTTTAAAAACTGGCTGAAGGCAACTAAAAAACCATAAGGACAAAAGAGATGAAAAATGAAGGTAAGCTAGCCAATAACATAAAAGAGGATACCAAAAGTGTTTTTTTTTTCAGATATATAAAGAGTAAAAGAGAGACAAGAGTAGATACAAAAATAACACTACAGAGGTAGCAATGGGGGACAAAGAAATGGCAGACAAACAATAAATATTTTGCATCGGTGTTCATTGTGGAAGACGCAAGCAGTATGAAAGTAATTAGAGAGTGTCGGGGGCAGAAGAGAGCGTAGTTGCTGTTACCAAGGAGAAGGTGCATGGGAAGCTGGAAGGTCTGAAGGTAGATAAGTCAGCTGGACCAGATGGACAATTTCCTAAGATTCCGTAAGAGGTAGCTGAAGAGATTGTGGAGGCATTAATAATGATCTTTCAAAAATTACTAGAAAATGGCTAATGTCACTCCACTCTCTAAGAAGAGACAAATGCAGATTGAAGGAAATTACAGGCCAGTTGCCTGCCTTTAGTGGTAGTGAAGCTGTTGGAGTCCATTATTAAGGATGAGGTCTTAGGGTACTTGGAGGCACATAATAAAACAGAGCAAAGTCAGCATGGTTTCTTTAAGAGGAAATCTTTCATGACAAATCTGTTGGAATTCTTTGAGGAAACACCAGGTAGGATAGCCAAAGTGTCCGGAAGAAGTGTCTCAGACCAGAACATCGACTGTTTGTTCATTTCCATTGATTTTGCCTGCCCAGCTGAGCACCTCCAGCATTATGTCTGCTTTGCTTTGGATTTCCAACATCTACAGACTTTCTTGTGTTTAGAGTCAGTGGGTGTTGTTTACTTGGGTTTTCAGAAGGCCCTTGCCAAGGTGCCGCACATTAGGCTGCTTAACCAGAGAAGGGCCCATGGAATTGCAGGAAAGGTACATGAATTGGCAAAGAGTGGGAACAAAGTGGCCTTTTTTGGTTGATTGCCAGTGACTAGTGGTGCTTCACTGGGATCGGTTTTAGGACCGTTTCTTTGCACGTTATATGTCAACGATTTGGATGATGGAATTGACAGCTTTGTGTCTAGGTTTGGGGATAATATGAAAATAGATGGAGGGGCAGGTAGTGTTGAGGAAGCAGAGAGTCTGCAGAAGGACAGACAGATTGGGAGAATGGGCAAGATGTGGCAGATGGAATGTAGTGTAGGGAAGTGTATAATAATAATAATAATAATAATGTACTTTATGATCCTGAGTGGGAAATTATTTCATTACAGCAGCAGCATTTAAAAACACACCTAGCAATAATAATAACTAATAATATACAGAATAACAATATGCACAATAATAATTTACCAATGTGCAATAATAATAATATAGTCCTGCACTTTGATAGAGGGAATAAAGGCATAGACCATTTTCTAGCCACAGAGAAATTTCAAAAATCGGTATCAACAGGACCTAGTAGTTCTCTTGCAAGATTCCTTGAAGGTTAACTTGCAGGTTTAGTTAGTGGTAAGGAAGGCAAATGCACTATTAGTATTCATTTCAAGAGGACAGGAATATAAGAGCAAGGATGTATTGCTGAGGCTTTATAAGGCTGCACTTGGAGTATTGTGAGCAGTTTTGGGCTCCTTATCTAAGAGAAGGTGTTCTGACATTGGAGAATGTCAAGAGGAGATTCAGGAAAATGATTCAAGGAAGGAAAGAGTTCGTGTACAATATGAAAAGCATTTGATAGCTCCGAGACTATACTCACGGGAGTTTAGAAGAATGAGGGGGGATCTCATTGAAACCTATCAAATATCTAAAAGGCTCAGATAAAGTGGATGTTGAGAGGTTGTTTCCTATAGTGGGTGAGTAGAGGGGCACATAGCGGGACATCCCTCTGGAATAAAGGTGAGGAGGAATTTCCTTTGCCAGAGGCTGGTGGATCTGTGGAATTCATTGTCATGGACATCTGTGGAGGCCAAGGAGCTTGATAGGTTCTTGATGATTCTGGGCATCAAAGATTATGGGGAGAAGGCAGGAGAATGGGGTCGAGAGGGGTAGTCAAGCTTTCATCATATGAACACATGTTGGGAAGAATTAACAGTAAGGGAAAAGTGCAAGACATGTGGGATCAATTTTGGTTGTATGTTAATTTAAATTTAAATTAGAACTTCTTTCTGTTTCTAAGTTTTATTTGTTTTCCTGTCATGGGATGGCTGTATAAATATGCTGTAAATATGATATCGTATCTGTAAGTAGGATGCCATGCACAATTCTGATATGATGAAGACAGATGTGAGAAGCAGAGGAACACCTGGAGAAATTTCTGAAATGTCCGGTTCGCTGCCGCTGCTACTGTGCGATCGAGAATCTCCGGAGGGAAGACCCCAAAATCCCCGGCTTTGCTAACTGCTGGTGACCGAGGCTGAGGTCGAAGCGTTCGGATAGAGATGGTGCTCGGTACTCGGTGTCGGAGGGCTGATCAGAGCTCGAAGTTTTTGGACAACTCAGAGTTGGACTGTGGTCGGGCATGGCAGGGAGAGTTTTCTTCCTTCTCCCGTCTGCGTGAGATGTGGGACTTTCGAGAGACTTTGAACTTTTTTACTGTGCCATGGCCTGTTCTTCATCAAGTTATGGTATTGTTGCACTGTTGTAACTATATGTTATAATTATGTAGTTTTTGTTAGTTTTTCAGTCTTGGTCTGTCCTGTGTTTTGTGATATCATACCGGAGGAATATTGTATCATTTCTTAATGCATGCATTACTAAACGACAATAAAAGAGGACTGCGTGTCCTCATAATCTAATCTAATCTAATGTATCTGCTCTATGATATGCTGTGCTGCTTTGTAAAATAATAATAAATAATAATAAAAATTTGAATTACAAAAATAAATCAACCATAATGAAATAGCAGAGCAGGCTTGATGGGCCGAATGGCATAATTTTGCTCCTATGTCTTATCATCTTATGGCCTTCTTGTACCTAACAGTAATGATTTTTAGGGCTTTAAGGTTATCTTGGGATATTATGAATTCCACAGTATACAGATTAGTTTAGAATTAGGATGAACATTTAACATTTCACATATTTACATGGAAAATTTGATTTTAATTGTTGTCCATATGAAATAAATTATATGCAGATAAAATTACAGGAGTTAATGTGATGATTTCTCAAAAGCACATGCTGAATCTTGTATGAATGGGAAAAATGGATACCAGCGTCATAAAGAAAACTAACCATTATTGATGTTTTATTTTTGAAAAATTTCCACTCCTTCAACTCTTTGACAGGCCACTAGAGGGCAAATTTTCTTGTGGCACAGTGGAGACTGGAGCAGGCAGACAGCAGATTTCCCCCACACCCGAGATGACAAGCTCTGGTCCCCATTGAAGGTGTACTTTATAATTCCATTATCCCACAGCATCAGCAATCCCAGAGAAAAGGTGTTCTGGAATATAGCACATTAAGAGCTCTTTATTACAGGCAAAAATAGCTGAATTTACTCAGTAGTTTGCAATATAAGACCATAAGACACAGGAGCAGAATTAGGCCATCTGGCCCATCGAGTCTGCTCCGCCATTCAATCATGGCTGATTCTTCTTATTCCCTCCTCCTCAACCCCAGTTCCCGGCCTTCTCCCCGTAACCTTTGATGCCATGTCCAATCAAGAACCTCTCAATCTCTGTCTTAAATACACCCAACGACCTGGCCTCCACAGATGCAGTGGCAACAAATTCACCACCCTTAGGCTGAAGTATTTCACAGCATCTCTGTTTTGAAAGGGTTCCCCCCTATCCTGAGGCTGTGCCCTCTTGTCCTAGCCTCCCCCACCATGGGAAACATCCTTTCCACATCTACTCTGTCTAGGCCTTTCAACGTTCGAAAGGTTTCAATTATGCGGAGGAGAACTGAATGTAAATGAGTATGTTGCAACAAATGTATTATCTATAATGTAGTTAAAGCCTTCTAGAACTTTGAGTTGTGTCCAGTAGCTTCTACAGTGAAGACATCAGGTTATTCTCATCTTTCAGCATTGAAGCCCATCTGAGCTCTTCTCAGTGAGGCTAGTTTACATCCTTCTCCCCTGTTTTAACCGTCACTATGGTTCAGTGTAACACCATACCTGCATTAGTTTTACACAGGACATTGCCTGGAGTTTAAATTGAACTAGCTCAGAGTGGAGCTGGAAACAAATGAACCAAAGGTCAGAATGCAGAAGGATTATCCTGTTACACTCACTGAGTTTGTTACAGTGCTATCGTGTTATAGTGGCCCAACAAGTACAACAAAGCAATTGCATTGGCTTTAATGTACTCAGAATAAGATGGGAGGACTTCAGGAGTAATGGTGCATATCAGGTCATACAGTGAGGAGAAAGGCCATTAAGCCTCAGTTCGTTGGGCTTTCATCAGAGCAGGAGATTAATGATGAAGGATGAATCTCTTTTTTGGAAGTGACAGAAATATCTTTGCTCAAATGTTGCTCCATACAGTTTCTGTCTTTGTCAATCTGCATTGGTAATACCAATTTTCAATCTCTGTGTGCTATCACCTGCTGTTCATCAAAAAATTCAGAGATTCAAAGTACATCTATTATAAGATAGCAAGATGAACAAAAATTCATTAAGGTAAATTATAAATAATATGATAGTCCTCATTCAAAGGATTCAAATTATGTTCATTATCAAAGTATGTACGCGGTGTACAATCCTGAGGATCGTCTTCCTGACAGATAACCACGAAACAAATAAAATCATGGAGCCTGTTCAAAGAATAAACATCAGCTCCCCACATGTGAAAAAGAATTACGCAAACTGCAACAAAAAAACTAGCTAAAAACACAGAGTATAAGACCCAAAATTGAAAGAGTCCAGACATATTCATTTCAGCCTAGTGTTCATTATCTGCAGGTGTCACAATGGTGGGGCATTAGGAGCAAGGGTGGACCCAAATACAAGACACATCTTGTGAGGTTAAGTAAATTGAGTTTATTGTTGGATACCAGGAGAGCAAAGCAGAAGCAGGAATAGCGAACTGGACAAGGATTCAGGACTACGACTAGGCTGGGACTAGGGGTCTGGGCTAGGACTCGGAATTGGATCCCAGAACTAGCGGCGACATGAAGAGGCTACGGTATGGACTCTGAGCCAGAGACTGGGCAAGGACCCAGTACCTGGATCTTGCCCCGGGCTCGGACCCCAGAACCAGGCATGGACATGACATGGGCTAGGGAGAGGAGGAACATGGAAAAACAGAGCCTCGGTCTCGGGGGAGCAGGTACATGGAACCATGGACACATACACAGAACACAGGGTCGGGACCCCTCCTTGGGTACAGGACATAGGGTCGGGACCCGCACACAGAACAGAGAGCCGGGACCCCTCCTTGGGTATAGGACATAGGGCCGGGACTCATGTCCCCCCACAGGGCAACGGCAAGACGGCCTGACTTACCCCACGAAGGCGAGGACAAGACACAATAAGACATGACCCTCTGTGGGGCAACGGCAAGACAGCCAGACTTACCCCACAGAGGTGAGGACAAGACAATACCAACACGAAAGAACACCAGACAGTACCTATCTAGCTCCAGTGATAGAACTAGACCGAGGTGCAGGCGAGGGCTGCAGACGAGGGCTAGAGGCAAGAGGGGCAGAGAAGGGATTCAGAAAGGGGGATAGGACAGGAATCACAGACCGCCAGGGCCAGGACTTGACTCGGAACTAGGATGCCGCCAGGGCCAGGACTTGACTCGGTACATGGATGCTGCCAGGGCTAGGACTTGACTCGGAACTAGGATGCCGCCAGGACCAGGACTTGACTCGGTACATGGATGCTGCCAGGGACAGGACTTGACTCGAAACTAGGATGCCGCCAGGGCCAGGACTTGACTCGGAACTTGGATGCCGCCAGGGCCAGGACTTGACTCAGTACATGGATGCTGCCAGGGTCGGGACTTGACTCAGAACTAGGATGCTGCCAGGACCAGGACTTGACTCGGAACTTGAAAGCCGCCAGGGCCGGGACTTGACTCGGAACTAGGATGCCGCCAGGGCCGGGACTTTACTTGGTACGTGGATGCCGCCAGGGCCAGGACTTGACTCGGAACTTGAATGCCGCCAGGGCCAGGACTTGACTTGGAACTTGGATGCCGCCAGGACCGGGACTTGACTTGGAACTTGAATGCCACCAGGGCCAGGACTTGACTTGGTACTTGAATGCCCCCGGAGCCAGGACTTGACTTGGAGCCTCCGGGTAGTGACGAGCTCTCGACTCGGCCCGGGAATAGTAGACAGTGGTTCTGAATTCCTTCCGGCCGGTTCACTGACAGACCCACCTCGGTGAGGAAACTTTGCAGGCTTGCTTTGCCGAGGTAACTTGACAGGAGTGCTCTGGTGAGGAAAGGCAAATTACTGGCACTCGCTTCGGGCGGAGACTAGGTTTGCTCCGGCCAGATGACATTGGTACGCCGTACCTTTAGTGACTTTGCAGATGCTCTTGCACTGAACAGCTGAAAGCCGGAGACTATAAGCTACCAGATCAGCCGAGAGTAAATTGCCTCTAATCACCAAGGCCGAGGGACACGGGAAAACAGGGAACCAAAGGGAAACAGGGAGTCAACGGTAACATAAAGAAAGTAAATTTAAAGAGACCCCGATCCGGACCATGACAGCAGGCCACCCCGATTTAAAATCACCCAAAATAGCAACGATAAAAAGGAGCGACCAGAAACCAGAAACACATCATAACGTGGAACTACAGAATCCAATCCACAAACTGCATCGAGTAAACACTGTCCAAGACCCAGGACTCGGCATCATTCTCTGACAGCATCGAGAGAGAGAGAGAGAGAGAGAGAGAGAGAGAGAGAGTAGAGGGAGAGAGAAAGAGAGAGACCATTCAAACATGGGGAACTTCCTTTGAGGGCAGCAAGCAAGAAGGAGACAAAAACTGTCACTGGCAGATACTTTTCTTTCTCCAGCAGCAGCAGGTGAGAGGCTGGTAGATGGTGCTGAACACCTGGCCTCAAGGCTGCAAACTTTGCCCAAAAACGCCCTCGGAGTCAGCAAAGAGCAAGATTGCTTAATCAGCCCGAGAAAACACACCACCAAAATGACAATCACAGGCTCCAACAGTGGCAGAACCACATTTGAAAGAGAAAGAAAACATAAAAGAAGTGAAAGAAGTAGTTTCTTGAACCTTCTGTAGGATGTTATCCTTGGTCAAGTTGTTTGCTGGTGCCACCTTCTGCAGAAGGTCATCAAGTTTCAACTAAGAAACTTTGGTGATAAGTTTCTGATTTCTCAATGGCAGCTCACCACTTCTGGGACAATGGATGATAGGATCTGAGATATATAGTCAACCAGACAGGAATTAGAAATTTTATTCAGTGGTTTGAAATGAAGAGAAAATGACTTAGTACTACTCATTTAATTCTAATATTAATTATGTTTGATAACTCGCTGCATTTAATGTTGACCATTGGTAGTTTGAGAGGCCAGAAAAAAATGAACACAGACTGCATCCATCCATCGTAAGTGTTCCCTCTCTCTGTAGTTCGTTAATTATCCTTTATTAGTCACTCTGGCATAAGCTACCATGTTTTGGATTGTTCCTATATTCATCACTCCATAGTCTTCCTGTTGTGACTACTCCAGTGCTTCTCTCCTTGTCACTCTGTTGATTTCTTCACCTGTAGTGTTTCCCCTCTCAGCATGCTGTACTCTTCTGCCCTTCATCACCTTGTATAAACTCTCCCCTTTATCAGTCTGGAATATTCTCACTCCCCTTTCCACCATGCCCTTCCCCTCAGTTCTCCACAATAACCCTCGCCCTCATCTCTCCACAGTGCTTCTCACCTAACCTTCTCCCCACCGCCCAGCTCTCCACAATATCCCTCTACAGTGCTGCCACCTCACAGTCTGGCACATTTCTCCTGTAATAAGGTGATTAAGTTTGTGGAATAGCATTGTATGCCATGCATTCAAGTGCCCATCAGCAGCATGGACCACTGACTAGAACTAGCACCAAGGGTTTGGCTTGGAGGAGCCCCTTCTTGGTGCTGAGAAGAAAGTTTGAATGATAGAATCTTTGGGTTATACAGCATGGAAACAGGCCCATAGGGCTGTTGGGTCTATGCAAACGATTAAGGCTCCAGTTACATGAGCGCACTTGTATCAAGTTAACGTAACAACCACAAAGGACACATAGAAGAGAAAAGTACTGACATGCCCTTAGAAGACCAGCTCAACTTTGGTGGATGGTGAGTTTGGGAAACAGTGGCGGTATATTTCAGTGTAATGCTCAAAGAATAGAGAAAAAAAATTGGGGAGATTGGTGAGGGTGTGAAGGTCTTTGTGAAGTGATGTGGAGGGAAAGTGAAGATCAATGGAAGATTGACGTGAAAAGTCTTGATTTCATTCATTGATAGTATTCAGTGCTTGAATTTCTTAGGAAATCTGAATTGATTGATTTAGCCAAATTCCAGTAACCATTGCCCTCCATACCCCTTTTATTTTCCCTTATCACAGGGGCCCCTTCTCTTTCCCCTCCCTTGCCCTCTCAATCAGCTCATCACCTTCGATTCCTCTCCTCACCTCCTTCATTTTATTCCATGGTCTACTACCCTCTCCTATCAGATTGCATCTTCATCAACCCTTAGTCCCATCTTCCTATCACCTCCCAGCTTTTTACATCATTTCCACTCCCCACACCTGGCTGAATCCCCTTCTTGCCTGGATCCGCCTATGACCCACCAGCTCTCTTTTCACACTTTGCCACCCTTTGCCACTCTTGCCACCCTTTTACATTGACTACCTCTGCTCTTTCTTACCAATCCTGAAGAAGGGTCTTAACCGAAAGCATTGACAGTCCATTCCTCTCCTGACCTGTTGAGTTCCTCCAGCATTTTGTGTGTTGTTAGCGATTTCAAACACTTTGAATATTACACGAGGAATTCTGCAGATGTGGGTCTCGGCCCGAAACGTCGACTGTACCTCTTCCTAGAGATGCTGCCTAGCCTGCTGTGTTCACCAGCAACTTTGATGTGTGTTACTTTGAATATTAGTTGGCTGCAGTGGAAAATAAAAATTCCATTTATCATTGTGTTTCATATTAATGTTCACCATGTGATTTTGAATGGACTCAACAGCATTTAGCCATCATCACAGCTCAAGGTAGACTACTACACCAGAAAGACTTTGGAATTTAGCTGCTGAGTAATTGCAATGTTTGTGGTTAGGTATATGGGAATTTTACCAAGCTCATTTACACAAGAAAGCAGAGAATAATGAGAGGGAGTCATTTGTTTGTGGAATTCCCATTTATTTATATGTTCATGATGTAATAGCTTCCTTCCTAAAGACTATAGCCAAGACGGAAAGAAAGGGTCAAGCGTTAAAATTTGTTTATGATAAGAACCACTTGTGAAAACTATTCCAAGCCAAGTCACACTCTACTTATGTCAGTACTCAGTGACAAGATAATAATCACATAATAAAGTGTATTTCCAATGGATTTATGGCTGGGAAACATAATGGAAAACCTCTTGGCTGGAATCAGAAACAGCCAACTTTACTTGATGGAATTTTTAACAATTTACAGTCCAAATGGGCCAAATGGCCAGCTTCTGCTCCTATATCTTATGGTTTTAAATAAAGATTAGGTTTGGGATGGAGAGATGTGGGAAGGAGAAAAGTGAAGAAGTTGGATAGTCTCAATTTTATGTGATGATGCTAAATGGATTTTCTAAATGCTAAGATCTATGTTATTACTAACCACCATGTAGCATCAAGTTCTGTCCTTGAGTCTTATTTATACTGTTAATAACCAGTAATTTTTAATTCAACTTAATATTATTATATTGCTGACATTGATTGTTACATGTCTTATTGACTAAGGTGCACACCTTCATTTAATAAGACTGCCAGGGCAGCTCCAGTGACAGTTTAGAAATCTCATCCAGTGATAAACAAAACCTTCTAACCACAATATCGCCATGGCCAGAGAACTGACAGAACTCTTTCCTTTCATATGTGCTGCTTCAATAGATGCCTCTACATTGTTGGAGATTCTTAAACTCATCTATAAGTTCTTCCATATAGGAAATTCGCATTGAATAGCAGTGGTGTCAAACATCATGTAACGTTCCGTTATACTGGCTCGTGTATGTCTAGGGGAAATCCAGCCCAGCACCCGCCTCAACACTCCCCACAGGGTCGGTGGCCGCCCGAATCAATCACAACGTCAATCATCAGCCAGCACACCCAGTAAATTTTAACAAATACACTTTATAGTTATTACTAATTCTATGACATTAATATACATTTGATACAGAGAGGAAAGTAATGACAAAAAAAGGCGCCAACACTTATCAAAGTCCAAAGTCCAAGTTCTTCGCGCGCTACCGTTGGAGCTCAATTCGACTTCAGACGACCACCTGAATTCCGTGACTCACGGCTCGGGACCACCCTTAGTGATCGACCGGAGCCTCTCCGCAGGTCCGCGGTCCTCCTCGTCTCTCCTCCGACACCCCGCCAAAACTCAGTCCACAGTCATATCATACAGCATGGTATCCGAAAACAAAACGATATATCACCACCCATTGGCTAATAGAACCCTGCTATCTCATTTTAAAGTAAAACAAACTGTTAGCACAAACTCTCTTCAGCGTTAAAGCACAACAAAGCCGCATTCCCCAGATTAACATAACAAAGTCGCCATTTTAAATGTAACAAAAGAAAGACCCCGTACAATCAGATATCCCTTTATCTTGGGATGCTCACGTGAGCTAGAATGTTGAGTTGTGAAGGTCGTGTGGTTCTCAGTAAGGTCTGTAGAACTTGCCCAAGAAACAAATTCAAAGTCAATAGCATGGAGAGCAACAATCCATCTGATTGTTTTACAGCTGCATGGACCAACCATTGCTCTGAGCAGGAAATTTTCACATGGCTTGAAAACTGCATGGCACTTTAAATGCGTTTTTTTATGGTAATATGCACATAAAATAAACACACAGCACAACCCACGACACAAGTAAACAATATCAGGTAGTCAAAAATGCCAAAAGTAAGATGTTTTGACCAGACAGCATTGGTGATCAGTTGGCCAGTGGTTTATTAACAATGAGCTAGCAATTTCCATTCTGTGTTTATTGTTGCAATTTGTAACAGTGTTGTAACTTGAAACATTGACAATGTAATTACGTTGAAGCTCTAAAATGCTTCAAAGTAAGAGTTGTGGTGCATTAGAAAATTTATGGATTATACGAATTAACACATAATTAATTATAGGGCATTTCACTAATGTATTAACATATATTTCAAAATTACATTAATGTTATATAAAATAAAGCTCCAACTGTGCAGCATTAAAAGCCATGTGAGTGGAAGCATTTCAGTTACTACATGGCCGCACAACCGCACAGCTTAGCAGGAACAGTGATGGTGAGATTGCTGTGCCTAACAGGAGTCCAAGAGAAAGAAGGCAGATGGCCATCAATGTGCTCCTGTGCTGACAGAACAGTGTATCATATGTGTTTGCAGTTACTCGAGTCATGAAACTTGTGATTTAAAGTTAAGTATTCAGAACTCTACAGAGGGCAAAAATACTGAAAGTTCTATAGGCTTTCAATTCTTGTTAAGTTAGCATAAGTGGGATAAAAATAAATAACTTGGCCTACTCAAGACACAACTGAGTAAAAGACGCTTGGAGTAGATTGTCATGATTTCTCCGCCAACAGTGAAGCCGATTACTTGATGAATCAGGCCGTTCTGATTCATTGAAAGTCTGCAGGCTATCATTTAAGTAGAAGTGTGTATTACTTCAAAGGAGTTGCTGTTGGGTGGGTTCACAGTGAGAAGCTCGGCAGGCCTTTCTACAAAGAAAGAGAGAACGACAGCAACACACACCAAATGCTGGAGGAACTTGGCAGGCCAGGCAGCATCGATGGAAAAAAGTATAGTCGGCCTTTCGGGCTGAATTGCTCAGATTTTCAGCATCTGCAGATCTTCTCTTTAGAGAACAGAGAAAGATTGTTTGTGTGAGTGTCTGTATGTGAGAGAGAGAGAGAGAGAGAGAGAGAGAGAGAGAGAGAGAGAGAGAGAAAGAGAACTTGTCACTGTGTGTGTATGTGGTAGAGAGGAAAGATGTAAAAGCTACAGGATATAACTCAGAGCTATAGGAGGTGCCCAGTAAATCATGCACTGTTGGTGCCGAGGAAAAAGTGAGGTGACTCAAAGCTCGAGCTTGCTCCCGCAGACTAAACAGAGGTCCTCTGCAAAATAGTCACACTGACTGGCTGTCCTGCCCACCCAGCCAGATGATTCTTGACCAAACTTCAATTCCAGATGAGCCCTTTGTGTTTCTCATATCACCTTCCATAGATGTGGTAACTAACTCCATAAGTGATGGAGCTGGGGCTTAATGGTCAGTAAGTTTCAAAATTGTGCTAATTCCAGTTACTCCTATACCCAACAAGGGCAGGTCACTTCAGAACTTGAACATTGAAGTCAGGTACTAACCGAGGCCAAATCCACTCCCTCATGGTTTAATTTAGCACTATCACAGAACATTTCAATTAAGTATTAAATCCTGAAAGAGATCCTTTTCATCAAGAATATAAAATCATCCACCCAGTCTTCTGTTGATTTCACTTAATAGTAACAATGTCATAAATTTGTGAATAGTAACATTAACTTGCATTACTTCCATGGTTTTGATTTTTACTATATTCATTCATTTGTTATGTGCCGTCCCATATGACATCATCATTATGTGCCGTGCCATATGACATGGGTGATCTTGGTCTCCATGACCATGATTGTTCTTGGCAAATTTTTCTACAGAAGTGGTTTGCCATTGCAGCCTTCTGGGCAGTGTCTTTACAGGACAGGTGACCCTTTAGAGACTGTCTCCCTGGTATCAGTGGTCACGTAACAGGGATTTCTGGTATGTACGATGCACCACCTGCTCCCAAGGCCTCACGTGACCTTATTTGGGGGGGCGGTATTAAGCAGGTGCTACACCTTGCCCAAGGGTGACCTTCAGGTTAGTGGAGGGTACGAATGCATTACACCTCCTTTGGTAGAGACATATCTCCACCCCTCCACTCATTTTCTTATATTAGGTCTGTATTTAATATTGTTGAACTATTGTGCTGTGGTTTCTAGAGCTGTTGTGTGCACAGGGGAGCTTTATGAACTGTCTATTCAATTTATATGAGACAATTGATATGATGACATGTTAAAACATTTCCAATTAGAAAACTTAAATCCGGGAGCAGAGTGAAGGCTTAAGGGCTTCGGCTCAACGGGCTTAGGCGGAAACAGGCGAGGCGAGGAAGGCTTGGTATTCATTTTTTGTTGTTATTTGAGGAGAGGGGCAGTATGAGTGTGAGGGCAGCTTGTTGTTCTCGGTGCCGGATGTGGGAGGCCCTGGAGTCTCCAAGCCTCCCGGACGTCCACATCTGCGCCAGGTCCGCCAAGGTGCAGCTCCTAAGGGACCGCGTTAGGGAACTGGAGCTGCAGCTCGATGACCTTCATCTGGTCAGGGAGAGTGAGGAGTTGATAGAGAGAAGTTACAGGCAGGTGGTCACACCGGGGCCATGGGAGGCAGACAAGTGGGTCACGGTTAGGAGGGGGAAGGGGAAGGGGAAGAGTCAGGTAATAGAGAATACCCCGGTGGCTGTGCCCCTTGACAATAAGTACTCCTGTTTGAGTACTGTTGGGGGGGAGGGATAGCTTACCTGGGGGAAGCGACAGTGGCCGTGCCTCCGGCGCAGAGTCCGGCCCTGTAGCTCAGAAGGGTAGGGAAAGGAAGAGGAGGGCAGTTGTGATAGGGGACTCGATAGCAAGGGGGTCAGATAGGCGATTCTGTGGATGCAGTCCAGAGACCCAGATGGTAGTTTGCCTCCCTGGTGCCAGGGTCTGGGATATTTTTGATCGTGTCCAAGACATCCTGAAGTGGGAGGGTGAGGAGCCAGAGGTCGTGGTACGTATAGGTACCAATGACATAGGTAGGAAAAGGGAAGAGGTCCTGAAAGGAGAATATAGGGAGTTAGGAAGGGAGTTGAGAAAAACCACCGCAAAGGTAGTAATCTTGGGATTACTGCCTGTGCCACGCGACAGTGAGAGTAGGAATGCAATGAGTTGGAGGATAAATGTGTGGCTGACGGATTGGAGCAGGGGGCAGGGATTCACGTTTTTGGATCATTGGGACCTCTTTTGGCGCAGGTGTGACATGTACAAAAAGGACGGGTTACACTTGAATCCTAGGGGGACCAATATCCTGGCGGGGAGATTTGCGAGGGCTACTGAGGTGACTTTAAACTAAAAGGGTTTGCGGGGTGGGAATCAAATTAAAGAGACTAGGAGAGAGGAGGTTAGTTCACCTAAAGAGACAGAGGGGTGTAAAAAGAGGGTAGAAGCAAAAAGTAGTAAGGTGAAAAGTAAAAGTGGCAGGCCGGCAAATCCAGGGCAAAAATCAAAAAGGGCCACTTTTCAACATAATTGTGTAAGGGCTAAGAGTGTTGTAAAAGCAAGCCTGAAGGCTCTGTGTGTCAATGCAAGGAGCATTCGTAACAAGGTGGATGAATTCAAAGTGTAGATTGTTATTAATGAATATGATATAATTGAGATCACAGAGACATGGCTCCAGGGTGACCAAGGATGGGAGCTCAACATTCAGGGATGTTTAATATTCAGGAGGGATAGACATGAAAGAAATGGAGGTGGGGTAGCATTGCTGGTTACAGAGATTAACGCAATAGAAATGAAGGACATTAACTGGGAGGATGTGGAATCAATACGGGTAGAGCTGCATAACACTAAGGGGCAGAAAACGTTGGTAGGAGTTGTGTACAGGCCACCTAACAGGAGTAGTGAGGTTGGGGATGGTATTAAACAGGAAATTAGAAATGTGTGCAATAAAGGAACAGCAGCTATAATGGGTGACTTCAATCTACATATAGATTGGGTGAACCAAATTGGTAAAGGTGCTGAGAAAGAGGATTTCTTGGAATGTATGAGGGATGGTTTTTTGAACCAACATGTCGAGGAACCAACCAGAGAGCAGGCTATTCTGGACTGGGTATTGAGCAATGAGGAAGGGTTAATTAGCAATCTTGTCATGAGAGGCCCCTTGGGTAAGAGTGACCATAATATGGTGGAATTCTTCATTAAGATGGAGAGTGACATAGTTAATTCAGAAACAAAGGCTCTGAACTTAAAGAAGGGTAACTTTGAGGGTACGAGACGTGAATTAGCTAATAGACTGGCAAATGACAAAGGATTGACGGTAGATATGCAATGGCAAGCATTTAAAGATTGCATGGATGAACTACAACAATTGTTCATCCTAGTTTGGCAAAAGAATAAATCAGGGAAGGTAGTGCACCCATGGCTGACAAGGGAAATTAGGGATAATATCAACTCCAAAGAAGAAACATACAAATTAGCCAGAAAAAGTGGCTCACCTGAGGACTGGGAGAAATTCAGAGTCCAGCAGAGGAGGACAAAGGGCTTAATTAGGAAGGGGAAAAAAGATTATGAGAGAAAACTGGCAGGGAACATTAAAACTGACTGTAAAAGCTTTTACAGATATGTGAAAAGAAAAAGATTGGTTAAGACAAATGTAGGTCCCCTCCAGACAGAAACAGGTGAATTGATTATGGGGAGCAAGGACATGGCAGACCAATTCAATAACTTCTTTGGTTCTGTCTTCACTAAGGAGGGCATAAATAATCTTCCAGAAATAGTAGGGGACAGAGGGTCCAGTGAGATGGAGGAACTGAGGGAAATACATGTTAGTAGGGAAGTGGTGTTAGGTAAATTGAAGGGATTAAAGGCAGATAAATCCCCAGGGCCAGATGGTCTGCATCCCAGAGTGCTTAAGGAAGTAGCTCAAGAGATAGTGGATGCATTAGTGATAATTTTTCAAAACTCTTTAGATTCTGGACTAGTTCCTAAGGATTGGAGGGTGGCTAATGTAACCCCACTTTTTAAAAAAGGAGGGAGAGAGAAAGCGGGGAATTATAGACCGGTTAGCCTAACATCGGTGGTGGGGAAAATGCTAGAGTCAGTTATCAAAGATGTGATAACAGCACATTTGGAAAGCGGTGAGATCATCGGACAAAGTCAGCATGGATTTGTGAAAGGAAAATCATGTCTGACGAATCTCATAGAATTTTTTGAGGATGTAACTAGTAGAGTGGATAGGGAAGAACCAGTGGATGTGGTATATTTGGATTTTCAAAAGGCTTTTGACAAGGTCCCACACAGGAGATTAGTGTGCAAACTTAAAGCACACGGTATTGGGGGTAAGGTATTGGTGTGGGTGGAGAATTGGTTAGCAGACAGGAAGCAAAGAGTGGGAATAAATGGGACCTTTTCAGAATAGCAGGCAGTGACTAGTGGGGTACCGCAAGGCTCAGTGCTGGAACCCCAGTTGTTTACAGTATACATTAATGACTTGGATGAGGGAATTAAATGCAGCATCTCTAAGTTTGCGGATGACACGAAGCTGGGCAGCAGTGTTAGCTGTCAGGAGGATGCTAAGAGGATGCAGGGTGACTTGGATAGGTTAGGAGAGTGGGCAAATTCATGGCAGATGCAATTTAATGTGGATAAATGTGAGGTTATCCACTTTGGTGGCAAAAACAGGAAAACAGATTATTATCTGAATGGTGGCCGATTAGGAAAAGGGGAGGTGCAACGAGACCTGGGTGTCATTATACATCAGTCATTGAAAGTGGGCATGCAGGTACAGCAGGCGGTGAAAAAGGCGAATGGTATGCTGGCATTCATAGCAAGAGGATTCGAGCGCAGGAGCAGGGAGGTACTACTGCAGTTGTACAAGGCCTTGGTGAGACCACACCTGGAGTATTGTGTGCAGTTTTGGTCCCCTAATCTGAGGAAAGACATCCTTGCCATAGAGGGAGTACAAAGAAGGTTCACCAGATTAATTCCTGGGATGGCAGGTCTTTCATATGATGAAAGACTGGATTGACTAGGCTTATACTCGTTGGAATTTAGAAGATTGAGGGGGGATCTTATTGAAACGTATAAAATCCTGAAGGGATTGGACAGGCTAGATGCAGGAAGATTGTTCCCGATGTTGGGGAAGTCCAGAATGAGGGGTCACAGTTTGAGGATAAAGGGGAAGTCTCTTAGGACCGAGATTAGGAAAAACTTCTTCACACAGAGGGTGGTGAATCTGTGGAATTCTCTGCCACAGGAAACAGTTGAGGCCAGTTCATTGGCTATACTTAAGAGGGAGTTAGATATAGCGCTTGTGGCTAAAGGGATCAGGAGGTGTGGAGGGAAGGCTGGTACAGGGTTCTGAGCTGGATGATCAGCCATGCTCATACTGAATGGAAGTGCAGGTTCGAAGGGCCGAATGGCCTACTCCTGCACCTATTTTCTATGTTTCTATGTTTCTTCTGCCATGCTTTTCCAATTGTTATCCGATAAGAATATGTATCTAAAACTGTGATTTGCAAGTCTTAAACGTAATTGGAATTCTTATTAATATATTTAAATACAACCTTTTATATGCACATAAATAGATAACATTTTAGTCAGTGCTAGTGTTAAATTATGATTTCAGACTATGATTTCCAGCTAAGTAATTCATATTCCAGACCAAAGAGAAAAGGAACTATTTTGCAATACATTTTGTAAGGATGAGACGCAAGCTTGCAAGAAGAGTATTTTCAAATTTCCTTTATGAAGCAGATGCTTTCAATAATAATTGATAAAGTAATAATTAATGGAGTTAGTTTTTTTTAAATTTTAGAATAGTTCTTTAGAATAATTTTTGGCTAACACTTTAATATCAAGAACGTACAATAGCTATATGGTGGGGGAATATGGATTTAAAACTGCTGATGGATGTCCTTATAAGAATCTACAATATTAATGAGTCAGTTCTGGATGTGAGACTTCAGCCCGAATTTACACCAGCTAGCAGGCCGAGTTAACGATCTTCTAGCTGGCTGTAATAATCCATTCTTAACCTGGTACAGTATGTTACATGTAAATTGAATAATGTTGGCTGACATTGAGAGCAGAAGTGGTGTTACTAGGGAGACTACATATACACCAACCAATGTTTAAAATAGTTAAAATGTATTCAAATGCCAGATTTGAAATGCTTAATCCAGCAACAATAAATAATTATTGTCAATGTTAATGCACTAATAACGTAACAATGGTTACAGGAAGATATAGTAGTTATATTGCCAATAGTATACTACTGGGAGGTACAAATATGTTTTTCCTTCATGCAGTTTTGTTTTCTTCTGCATTTCATTCAACAGTGTAAGTATTGGTGCCAGGTTTCCTAGCAACCAGTGTTGTCTCCTTCCCACTAGTCCGGTACAATTTCTTATTGGGGGTAAAAAAAAATTCAATAACAAATCGGGAGATAAGGTAATTCAATGCAAAATTCATAGATAGGCTCCATTTATAAATACGCAACATTATGATGCAACTATTCCTAGAGATTAAAGTAATGATTCTGCAGTCTGACTGAAGCACTGAAGGAAAACAAGTGTTAGAATGCATTTCTAAATGTATTCAATTTTAATACATATAGATTTGCATTTAAGCTCTGCTTTTTGTTAACAACCACAGAAAATTGTGCTCTCAAACAGGTGATTAATCAACAACCAAGTAATGGTTGGTCATGATAAAAGGAAGTAAGTAATTTGCTTTGAGGAAGTAACCATTCTTAATAGGATTTGATGTGAAACCTAATACTAATGAATCTGGAAGTACCAAAGTTAATCTTCTGGCTGCATTTTCTGCTTGGTGACCCTTCTGCCAGAATTTATTGCACTGAGGCCTAATATGCTGCCAACCTCATTATTTACTGTCTGCTGTAAAATGCAAAAAAGAAATTTCCTTGAGGTCTTTGGAAATCTGTGGACTATTTGTCTCCTGAAAACAAGAGCTTGTTTTCTTTTTCCGAAGGCATTAGCAGTCAGCTAATACAAATTCATGCATTTCACGTCCCGGAATGTGTTTGGTAATAAGGAGCAAGTTAATCTGTGCACAAAATAACAAATGCTCAATATTGCAAAGAAATAACAGTAAATATGGAAGTCTGAAAAGGTAATTGCGATGATATAAGGTTCATCTTGAAACCTCTCTATTCTGAAGTACAGTAATTGCGCAATGTTCATTTGCATTCAAACTAACAATTTGCCACTTGATGGCATTCATCACTCTTCACAGTTTGAAAAGCTTTTATCTATGTGCTTGTAGCTTAGCTTAGTCTCTCTGGAAATAATTATTATTCCAGGCACAACTGCTAATGTGGCAAGGCTTGCCCCATTAACTATTTGATGTTTCACACGGCAAATTCCACACTGGTATGGCTTTGAAAATCACTGCCCACGACGATGTTATGAGCAATATGATGAAGGCTTTTATTTGTATTATATGCCCTTATTTTGAGACGTTCTCTAAAGAATTCATATCACAGCTTTTGAAAATACTGTTTACCATATAACCCAGGTAAAATCCCAAAGACTGAACATCAGTAGAAAATCGAAGAGTGACCCCCAATGAACAGCATTGCATGGAATTTCAAACTCGGCAGCACTAAAAGTGTACTCTGTTTTAATACATATTCAAGCACTCAGTTGTCAAAATTAATTTTCCATAGAGAGTTTTAACACTATTTACTTGGTAGGGTTAATAAAATGCATGGAGCTCATAAACATTTCTAAGCTTTGAATGCTTAACATGCTCTGAATACGAAATAAATTGTTATTTTGGTTCAGGAGTTCTCCTGAAGTCTTTTAAGGGGCACTTTCCAATCCAATTTGAAGTTACCTGCTGATTCGAAGAAAATGAAAATCCCTTTTATACATATAACAACTAAGTTAGTTTATTGTGTGCAGTTTTGGTCCCCTAATCTGAGGAAAGACATCTTTGCCATAGAGGGAGTACAAAGAAGGTTCACCAGATTGATTCCTGGGATGGCAGGACTTTCATATGAAGAAAGACTGAATTAACTGGGCTTGTACTTGTTGGAATTTAGAAGATTGAGGGGGGATCTGATTGAAACGTATAAGATCCTAAAGGGATTGGACAGGCTAGATGCAGGAAGATTGTTCCCGATGTTGGGGAAGTCCAGAACGAGAGGTCACAGTTTGAGGATAGAGGGGAAGCCTTTTAGGACCGAGATTAGGAAAAACTTCTTCACACAGAGAGTGGTGAATCTGTGGAATTCTCTGCCACAGGAAACTGTTGAGGCCAGTTCATTGGCTATGTTTAAGAGGGAGTTAGATATGGCCCTTGTGGCTACAGGGGTCAGGGGGTATGGAGGGAAGGCTGGGGCGGGGTTCTGAGTTGGATGATCAGCCATGATCATAATAAATGGCGGTGCAGGCTCGAAGGGCCGAATGGCCTACTCCTGCACCTATTTTCTATGTTTCTATGCTTCTAAGTTAGCCGATGGAAACTTCAGAAATACTCCGAACAGCTCAGATAGCTTGCTAACTTGCTGAAACTTCCTTCTTAATCGTAAAGAGTATGGAACGGGTTGCCAGTGCAAGTTGAGCATGTGAGCTCGATTTCAATGTTCAAAAGAAGTTTGGATAGGTACATGGCTGGTGGCCTATGGTCCCAAAGCACATTGATAGGAGTAGGCAGTTTAAATGGTTTGGCATGGGCTAGATGGGCCAAAGGGCCTATTTCTGTGCTGTACTTTTCCATGACCCTATGACTCCTATCACATTGCAATACTATTGCAAAGATTGACACAGCCGAGATTAAATTTTGAATGCTCTTGCTGACTTTGTCCTGGCAGTCAAATGATTATTTTGGAACGGTTATTATTTTTTTCCCAGATGTAGAGTTTAGGCAAGCAAAGGGTGACTGCTGGCCTGTCATCTGTTCAATCCTGAGGACTTGTTGATTTAAAGGGCCAGGCAAGTTCAGCCCTGGGATGGTGCCCCCTGTGGCTGGCTTAGCATTTGGTGGTCCAGTGAAAGCTGATTTCAGATGGTGGCGAAGACGACGCGGGGATAGATTGTGGTGTGTGGTCAACAGTGTTTATAGCCTTTCCCCAGAGTGTGAGAGCATGCTAACCAGCAGGAGTGACAGAGGTCAAAGGCGATGTTGTGGAATCCCACAACATAAATACATAGAAACATAGAAACATAGAAAATAGGTGCAGGAGTAGGCCATTCGGCCCTTCGAGCCTGCACCGCCATTTATTATGATCATGGCTGATCCTCCAACTCAGAACCCCGCCCCAGCCTTCCCTCCATACCCCCTGATCCCCGTAGCCACAAGGGCCATATCTAACTCCCACTTAAATATAGCCAATGAACTGGCCTCAACTGTTTCCTATGGCAGAGAATTCCACAGATTCACCACTCTCTGTGTGAAGAAGTTTTTCCTAATCTCGGTCCTAAAAGGCTTCCCTTCTATCCTCAAACTGTGGCCCCTCGTTCTGGACTTCCCCAACATTGGGAACAATCTTCCTGCATCTAGCCTGTCCAATCCCTTTAGGATCTTATACGTTTCAATCAGATCCCCCCTCAATCTTCTAAATTCCAATGAGTACAAGCCCAGTTCATCCAGTCTTTCTTCATATGAAAGTCCTGCCATCCCAGGAATCAATCTGGTGAACCTTCTTTGTACTCCCTCTATGGCAAGGATGTCTCTCCTCAGATTAGGGGACCAAAACTGCACACAATACTCCAGGTGTGGTCTCACCAAGGCCTTGTACAACTGCAGTAGTACGTCCCTGCTCCTGTACTCGAATCCTCTCGCTATAAATGCCAGCATACCATTCGCCTTTTTCACCGCCTGCTGTACCTGCATGCCCACTTTCAATGACTGGTGTATAATGACACCCAGGTCTCGTTGCACCTCCCCTTTTCCTAATCGGCCACCATTCAGATAATAATCTGTTTTCCTATTTTTGCCACCAAAGTGGATAACTTCACATTTATCCACATTAAATTGCATCTGCCATGAATTTGCCCACTCACCCAACCTATCCAAGTCACCCTGCATCCTCTTAGCATCCTCCTCACTGCTAACACTCTATACATTCTATACAGTTCTCTCTGCTCTGTGTATAGCCCCAGCCTTGTTACTGGAACTTGCGGAGTATTGGCATTTAACAGATTCACTCCCATAAATCTCTAATGGATGGGTACTTAGTTAGCTACAGTTATTAAACAGAAAGTAGAATATCACAGTGAATAAATCAATAAACTAGTTTCCAGAGGCCTGTGGCATTGATCCATTTGAAATTAAATCCAAATATGTCAGCAGGGGAATTTAACTTCAACTAATTAAATACATCTGAAATTACCAGCATCAGTAATTGTGAACATTAAGCTATTGAATTATCTTTTAAAAACCCATCTGTTTAAACTAACACGTAGAAAGATTGTGTCTCCAAATTTGCCACCATGTTTGAGACTTATCAGCCCAAGAAAAAGCCAAGCAACCTTAAATTCCTGGGCTGACTCAGGAATTCGGATGACCTGTCTTGGGCACTGGAATCATTAATAAAGCGCAAGTCAAGTCAAGTTTATCGTCATTTAATTATATACCTGTACGCTGTCAAATGAGGTATGTTTCTCCAGACCAGGGTGTAAAGCACAGCCATATCCATAACACACATATAACCTGGGAAAGTAAGAATTGAATCTACAGATGAATTGCACATAGATAAACAAAGTTAAATATTGTATGGTACAGGACAAATTATATGCTGATACTTCGAATGCAAAGCCGCGGGGAGCTCAGAATTCTAATGCCTGAGGGATGAACCTGTTTCCCATCCTGACTGTTCTTGCCTTTGTGCACTGAGTCTCCAGCCTGGATGGTACAAAGTCAAAGAGGATGCTGGGTGGATGAGTGGGTTCTTTGATAATACAAAGGGCCCTGTGTACACAGTGCTCCTGATAAATGTCTCCCAATGGATGACAGGGAGACCCAATTATCCTCTTAGCTGTTCTCACAGTCCTTTCTAGGGTTTTCAGGTCCGAGATTCTTTACTTTCTTAGGGGGTTAAGGAAATTTAGCTAGTCATCGAATATTCTAATAAACTTATATAGTGGTATTATGTAGGACATTACAGCACAGAAACAGGCTATTCGGCCCACAATGTTGTGCTGAATCAATTAAATTAGTAATGAAATGCCAAATAAACTAATCCCCTCTGCCTACACAATGCCCGTATCCTTCTATTTCCCACACATTCATGTGCCGTGCCTATCTAAACACCTCTGAAAGATTTCTAATCTACAGTATCTGCCCCTACCAACTCCCCAAAGCTGTGTCTTCCAGCTCCCTGTGGAAACAAAATTAGCCCTCACATCCCTTTTGAAATTAATCCCTCTCACCTTAAATACATGCCCACTCATATCAGACATTTCAACCCTGGGAAAAAAAGATATTGTCTGTCTACCTCTCATATTTGTCTGTGCCTCTCAAAAAATTATAACCCTCTCTTAGATCTCTCCTCAGCCTCAGCTGCTCCAGAGAAAACAGCTCTTGTTTGTCCAATATCTTGTTATACTACACACCCTCTAATCCAGGCAATGTCCTGCTAAACCTCCTGCACCCTCTCCAAAGCTTCAACATCTTTCCCATAATGGTGTGACAACAGTGTACGCAGTGCTCGAGATTCGGCCTAATTAATTAGTCGGGTCGGCATGGTAGCGTAGTGGTTAGCACAACGCTTTATAGTACCAGTGACCCAGGTACAATTCCCATCACACAGTAGTGTAGTGGTCAGCACAACGCATTATAGTACCAGTGACCTGGGAACAATTCCCACCTCTACCTGTAAGGAGTTTACACGTTCTCCCCATGACCGAATGGGTTTCCTTCGGATGCTCCAGTTCTGTCCCACAGTCTAAGAATGTACCAGTTGGTAGGTTAATTGGTTATTGTGAATTGTCCCATGATTAGGCTAGAATTAAACCAAGGGATTGCTGAGCGGTGCGGCTCAAAGAACCAAAAGGGCCTACTTTGCATTGTATCTCAATAAGCAAAATCAATAAAGTTTTATAAAGCTGCAAAGTAACGGCTGAAATTATCCTGACCGGTTGCCTCCATTTGAAATTGTAGGTATGTAAGAATCTGCAGAGAAGGGTAGGCTCTCCCCAGTACATTACAGGTATATCCCTCTCCACATTACAGGTTACACATTACACATTACAGTACATCTCTCTCCACATTACAGGTTACACATTACACATTACAGTACATCCCTCTCCACATTACAGGTTACACATTACACATTACAGTACATTACAGGTACATCCCTCTCCACATTACAGGTTACACATTACACATTACAGTACATTACAGGTACATCCCTCTCCATCACTGGTAGTTATCTAAAAGAGGAGCAGCCTCAAGGTAACATCTACCATCAAAGATCCCTAACAGCCTGGCCATACCATTTTCTCACAGCTACCAGCAGGCAGGGGGTTCAGAAGTCTGAAGTCTCACATCACCAGATTCAAGTACAGCTCCTTCCCTTTAGCCATTAGGCAAACCCTAATCACTACAGTTTAGCAACAGTGAGGCCACTTTGCAGTTTTTATCCTAATTGTGTTTTCTAGCAGAAATGGTGTAAAACTTATGATTTTCTTGTGAATGCTATTTATGTGATGTGATGTGCTGGTGATGCAAGTAAGTTTTCATTACACCTGTGCAGACATGTACTTGTGCTTTTGACAATAAACTCAACTTTGACTTTGGCTTGAGATGCGGAGGCAATTCAGGACGGGCTGTAAGTATCAAGGATGCCCACATTCTGTGAATGAATAAAGAAATCATCTTTAATTGTTTCTATGAAGTGAACTAATTTTAAAATGGTGCTTCACAACTATCATGGATTTAATGATTTTCATTTCTAAGACTGACAATGTTTAAACCCACATCATTCTTCTTCAGCCCTTGACCTTTCCCACCCATCTGGCTTCACCCATCACCTACAAGTTAGCCTCTTGCCTCTTCCACCACCTGTTTTATTCTGGCATCTTCCCCCTTCCTCTCAGCCTCAAAGAATGGTCTCAGCCCAAAACGTCGACTGTTTCTTCTTCTCCATAGATGCTGTCTGATCTGCTGAGTTCGCCCAGCCTTTTGTGTTTTCTAAACTTTTTTTGCAACACAAAAATGGCAAAATCTAGTTTTATATGGGCACCAACCAAACACACACAACTGAATTTCAAATGTTAGAGTAAACTTCTAGACCACCATTATGTGCAAATACTCGATGGTATTTGTTATTACGAAATTGGAAACTATTGATTTTTTTGGACAAGTGATAAAATATTATATTTTGTGGAAACGCTTTCCAAATTTAATCCAACCCACTGTAATGAGAGTTATTTGAGAATAATCCACTGTCATTGAGTGTTAAAATGTATTGCTTTCCACGGAGAGTCCTGAAGGAAAACAACATCAGATTCCAGACCCTGTATCCAGCTCAGCTGAGAGTCTTTTACGACGAAGGGACAAAAACTTACGCTATGGTGGAGGAGGCAACGTTGGACCTGGCGGACCGGGGACTACCTATTAAAGTTATCACCCAACCGGAGTCGCTACTGGAGAGGATTCGGCAGAAGTCGTGGCAGTTAGTGGGGCGAGGACGCTCCACTCGAACCAGAGTGTCAAACTACAAGGAAAAGCTGCAAATATTCAGACGCGAATGTACAGAGAATACAGATTAATTAAGAGAAATGACTGAAAAGGGTAAATCAGACTTAAAAGTAAAATGAAAACTGGTAACTGAAAATAAACTAGGCGGAATAGCAATATGGTCGAGACATAAATAGGAGAAAATTCTCTATGATTATTCAAACTGCTGAGGGCCCTCTAACACAGGGTGAAGATAGAGGTTATCCCTCTGAACTGAGGCGGGTCGGTGCTCAGGCCTCACTGTGGGAAGTCGGGAAAAATTTTCAAATGTTATACGTTCAGAAATGTCTAGGGTGTGATTATATGTCTTGGTTTACTGTTGAGAAGGGATTGCTTACTGTTTGGTTAGAAAAGGAGAGTGCTTTTTTTCTACTAGAGAAAAATGCAAACTGAATTGGTAAAAATAATTTCCTATAATGTTAATGGGGTTTTGAATCCAATTAAAAGAAATAAGATTATGTCTAAATTGAAAAAAGAGAGGGCACAAATAGCTTTCCTCCAGGAAACACATATGAGCCAATCTGAACATGGAAAATTAAAAAGAATGGGCTTTAAGCATGTATTTTATTCATCATATAAATTGAGTCACAAAAGACGGGTAGCTACTTTAATATCAAGTACTCTTAATTATGAACATATTTCAGAGACTAGAGACAAAGAAGGACGGTTTGTAAAAATCGGTTTGTAAGAATAGAAGGTACAGAAATAACATTGCTGAATGTTTATGCTCCTCCAGGTTGTGAATGGTCATTTTATAGACACATTTTTGACCTAATGGTCAGTTCTCGAGGGGTAGTAATTTGTGGAGGGGATTTTAATATTAGATTAAATCCTATATTGGATTCTTCAAGAATAGTTACTCAGAATAAACCTCTGACTCGGAAAGTGAATTCATTGATGGAGGAGTTGGGAATTATAGATGTCTGGAGGGAATTACACCCTACTAGTAAAGATTATACATATTACTCTTTCCCTCATTCAGCCTATTCAAGGATAGACTATTTCTTTATCTTTAATACAGATAGACTCAGGATAAAAAACTGTAATATTGCAACAATTGATCTGTCGGATCATAGCCCAGTCTCTATGTCTCTAATCCTGGAAAGGAAAATGAGGAAAACACTATGGAGGCTAAACTCACATATACTCAATAACCCGAAAGTAATGGAGAGATTAAGGGGAGAAATCAAAGAATATCTAGACCTTAATGACACGGGAGAAACATCACCAGTGATTTTATGGGATACATTGAAAGCTGTACTGAGAGGGAAAATTATTTCCATTACTACTCACATGAAAAAAATCAATGCACAAAAATTAGCAGACCTTCAAGGAAAATTAAAACAACTTCAAGTTGTAGATAGCAACAAAAGTAATTCAAATCGAAAACAGGAAATTAGGAAATTGCAAAGTGAAATTGATGATATTTATACGTTGGAAACTCAAAGAAATTTTCTTTACCTGAGACAAAAGAATTATGAAGTAGGAGGTAAATCAGCTAGATTATTAGCATATAAATTATGAAAACAACAAGCAGACAATACACTTCATAAAATAAAGAATCCAAAGACAAAGCTTGTGGAGAGTACAATAGGGAAAATTCAAGAGAGTTTTGAAACATATTATCGAGAGCTGTACTCCCAACCCCGGGCCCCCAGTGAGCCCTATATAGACAGTGTATTGAATTTTTTAGATCTACCTAAACTTACAGATTTACAAAATGAAAGTTTATTAGAACTAGTAACTGTCAAAGAACTGAACGTGGCCATCTCTAGGTTAAAGGCTGGAAAGTCCCCGGGTTCAGATGGGTTTACCTCAGAGTGGTACAAGTCCCTGAAGACACAGTTAGCCCCATTACTACTTAACACCTTTAATTGGATCTTGCAGAGAGGAGGAACTCCACCTTCCTGGAGAGAAGCGATTATTTCAGTTATTCCTAAAGAGGGTAAAGATAAACTAGAATGTGGCAATTATTGGCCAATTAGTGTTCTTAATTTAGATGACAAACTATTTACATCGATATTAGCGCGCAGATTGGAAAAGCTTTTACCTGGCCTAATCCATTTAGACCAGACTGGATTTATTCAACAAAGACAAACACAGGACAACATAAGGAGAACTCTGCACATATTAGAACAGGTTAATAAGAACGAGACAGAGACAATGGTAGTAGGATTGGACGCTGAGAAAGCTTTTGATTCGGTTAGTTGGGCATTCCTATACAGAGTGTTAGGAAGATTCGGCTTTCAAGAAAGGTTTATTAAAGTAATTCAGACTCTATATGACAGCCCTACAGCCCGAATTAAGATAAATGGGGACCTCTCTGACTCCATTATTTTAGAGAGAGGCACTAGACAGGGATGCCCAATTTCTCCTCTCCTTTTTGCGCTATATATTGAACCATTTGCCCAACTAATAAGACAGAGCGAAATCGTAAGAGGTATCAAGGTGGCAGGGATTGAACAGAAAGTGGCATTATTCACAGATGATGTTTTGGTCTATCTGAGTGAACCAGAAAAATCATTTAAAGGATTGTTTACACTGTTGGATGACTTTGGGAAAATATCAGGTTATAAAATAAATGTAAAGAAAATGCAGGTTATGTCCCTAAATTATACACCATCCAAAAAATTGCAGGATACATACGATCTTAAGTGGGAAGCTAAATCATTAAAATATTTAGGAATAACGCTGCCGAAGGATATTTCAACACTGTCGCAGGTAAATTATGGGCCATTAATCTCAGAGATAAAAGCAGATATGCATAGATGAAATCTTATCCCCTTTTTAAGTTTAAATTCAAGGATAAATACTATAAAAATGAATATTCTTCCTCGGTTATTATATCTTTTCCGTACTTTACCAGTGGAGGTGGATGATAATCAATTCAGGGAATGGGACAAATGGATTTCCTGCTTCATTTGGCAAGGAAGGAAACCTAGAATTCGATATAACACCTTACAGTTAGGGAAGGAAGGAGGAGGTATGGTTCTTCCTTGCCTGAGAAATTATTTTTATGCCTCACAGATAACCCCTCTGTTATATTGGTGTTATAGGGAATATAAGGCTAGATGGAAGGAAATAGAATTTGGATTAGTTGACAGTTTTCCTCTTCAGGCCTCAATAGCTGACAAAGGATTGATGGCCCAGTTGGAAAAATTTAATAATGCTTGGATAAATCTTACATTAAAAGTATGGCAGAAGGTGGTTAATTCATGTGGAATTAATAACATGTTAAAACTCTTTAGATGGTGTGCATATGATACCGAATTCCTTCCCAACAGAGGAGATAAAAGATTTGAGCTATGGATAAAGAAAGGTCTTACAACCTACCTCTCATTTATAGATAAAAGAGTATTACAAAGTTTCCAAATCCTGCAGGACAAACATGGCCTAGAACATAATGACTTTTTTAGGTACCTTCAAATACGGAACTATGTTAACCAGAGTTGTAGATATACAGACCTATCAACAGCAGAATTAGAATTTTTCAAGATTCTGAATTCGGCTTGCAGTTCAATACCTAGTAAATCAGTTTCTCGCCTATATAATGCACTCTCCCATGCTAAGAATGTAAATACGCTGTATATTAAAGAGAAGTGGGAGAAAGAAGCGGGGTTGGTACTTTCAGAGGAGGCTTGGGGGAAAATCTGCAGCTTTCAATGGTCCTCGACTAATTCTTTGACTTGGAGAGAACATTGTTGGAAAAACATTATAAGATACTTCAAGACCCCATATCAGGAAAAATATAAAGATACAAATGTGATGTGTTGGAGAAGGTGCGGCTCCAAGGAGGCAAATCATTTTCATATTTTCTGGGATTGCCCTAAATTAAGTCTATTTTGGGAAGGTATTCATAGAACATTAGTTAAGGTACTTAGGTCCCAGATACCTCTGAACTTTGAGACGCTCTATTTGGGGCATGTATTGTTCCTTGAACAGAAGGAAGATATAAAGTTGCTGCAGGCCCTCTTAGCGGCAAGTAAGAAATCAATCACTAGAAAATGGCTAAATCCAATACCACCTACATTAGAAGATTGGTACGAAATTATCTTGGAAATATTTAAAATGGAAAAGTTGACTTACTCCCTGAGAACTCAAAAAGAAACATTTTATCAAATCTGGAATAAATGGATTGAATATATAACCCCAATGCGAGCAGACAGTAAGAAGGCATGGGCAACTGTTTGGAAACTCAACTCAGACAATAGACCACCACAGAGAATTGCTGCCATAACACCCAATCAGGTTGCCCACCAACTGATACTAAATGGTCGACCAAATAACAAGGAACGGAGGCAAAAGGTAAAGCAACATCAGGAGATGGAGTCAGCTCTCGCAAACAGGAATAACAACTTCCCACCTCTCACCCTAGAAGAATTAAAGGATGAAGTATCACGGCTAAAATCCAACAAAGCTGCTGGCATAGATGGGGAATGAATTCCTTAAACATCTTGGATCTAAAGCACTCCACTGGCTTCTGTCCCTTTTTAACTGTTGACTAAGATCATTAAAAATACCTAAAAAGTGGAGAAGAGCCAAAGCTCTTGCTCTCCTAAAACCCAATAAAGACCCTGTAGCGGTGTGCTACACACAGCGCTAGAATAACCACACGGAGTCGGTGAGTTGGAGTTGCGATAAAAAGATTTATTCAAACTTCGCGGCCTGCTTTAAAGCCCTCCTGTTCCCGCCCTCCCTCGGGCGGGACTGCTGTGGGGAATGCATATTCCCAGACCCTTTCCATGCGCGGGATTTTCCCCTTGCTGGTGAAGATGGCCTGGCGCCCTTTTTGGGGCTGGCCCTCTGCCTGCGCACGCTGTTTCGTGAGCCAGTTCGTGGGTGCTGGAAAATGGGTTGTCACATAACCCTCCCACCCCCAGAACCAGCGATACCTCCCCCAATGTCCACAGTCTGGATCGGCCTCTGTTTGGGAGGTCTGCCACTGCGCCGCGGTGCCTGAGCCCGGACCGGCTGCGCCAAGTCCACATGGGCCGGTTTGAGTTGGTCCACTGAAAACCTCCTCTCTCCCCCCAATGTCCAGCACGAACGTGGACCCGTTGTTCCTGATCACCTTAAACGGCCCCTCGTAGGGCCGCTGTAGTGGTGCCCGGTGTCTGCCCCGTCGTACAAAAAGAAACTTACAGTTCTGCAGGTCTTTGGGTACGCAGGTCGGTCTCTGTCCGTGTTGTGAAGTGGGTATGGGGGCTTGGTTGCCGAGCCTTTCATGTAGTCTGTCCAGGACTGCTGTGGGTTCTTCCTCTTGCCCCTTTGGGGCTGGTATGAACTCTCCTGGGTGCACCGTACACCAACTCGGCCAACAAGGTGTGCAGATCCTCCTTGGGCGCCGTGCTGATTCCGAGCAGGACCCAGGGAAGTTCGTCCACCCAGTTAGGCCCCTCCAGGCGGGCCATGAGAGCCGACTTCAGGTGACGGTGGAAACGCTCCACTAGTCCATTTGACTGTGGGTGGTAGGCAGCTGTGTGGTGTAGCTGCGATCCTAAAAGGCTGGCCATAGCCGACCACAGGCTGGAGATGAACTGGGCGCCCCTGTCGGAGGTAATGTGGGCCGGTATCCCGAAGCGTGCTACCCAGGTTGCGATCAGTGCTCGGGCGCAGGATTCGGAGGTGGTGTCGGTGAGCGGGACTGCCTCTGGCCATCTGGTGAACCGGTCTATCATAGTTAGGAGGTACCGCGCTCCTCGTGACACTGGCAGGGGCCCCACGATATCCACATGGATGTGGTCGAACTTCCGGCGGGTGGGTTCGAACCGCTGCGGTGGAGCCTTGGTGTGCCGCTGCACCTTGGCCGTTTGGCACTGCATACACGTTTTGGCCCATTCACTGACCTGTTTACGCAGCCCATGCCACACGAACCTGTTGGCGACCAGCCGGACGGTTGTCCTGATGGAGGGGTGCGCTAAGTTGTGAATGGATTCGAAAACCCGCTGGCGCCAGGCTGCTGGGACGACGGGGCGGGGTTGGTCGGTAGCTACGTCACATAGTAGGGTCCTCTCACCTGGGCCTACGGGGAGGTCTTGGAGCTGCAAACCGGAGACTGCAGTCCTGTAACTGGGGATCTCAGCGTCTGCCTGCTGTGCCTCTGCCAGCGCTGCACAGTCCACCCCCCAGGACAGGGCCTGTATGGTAGGTCTGGAAAGTGCGTCCACCACGACGTTGTCCTTTCCCGAGACATGCCGGATGTCCGTCGTGTACTCGGAGATGTAGGACAGATGTCGCTGCTGGCGGGACGACCAGGGGTCGGACACCTTCGTGAATGCAAAGGTAAGCGGTTTGTGGTCTGTAAACGCGGTGAAGGTGCTACCTTCTAAGAAGTACCTGAAATGTCAGATTGCCAGGTATAGTGCCAATAGCTCCCGGTCGAAAGCACTGTAGTTGAGTTCAGGTGGTCGTAGGTGTTTGCTGAAGAATGCCAGGGGTTGCCAGCGACCCTCGATGAGTTGTTCCAGCACTCCACCGACTGCTGTGTTGGATGCGTCCACCGTGAGGGCAGTAGGAACGTCCGTTCTGGGGTGCACTAGCATCGCAGCGTTTACCAAGGCTTCTTTGGTTTTAACGAAAGCGGCCGCAGCCTCTTCATCCCAGGTAATGTCGTTGCCCTGTCTCTAGTAATCCTGTGGCCCAGGAAGTCGATGGTGTCGAGTCCGAACTGGTATTTGGCCAGTTTGATTGTAAGGCCGAATTCACTCAGACGGGGAGCTGGCGGAGGTGGGACAGATGCTCCTGACCACTGCTACTGGCTATGAGGATGTCGTCCAGATAGATGAATGCAAAGTCCAGGTCGCGTCCCACCGCGTCCATTAGCCGCTGGAACGTCTGTGCGGCATTCTTTAGACCAGACGGCATTCGGAGGAATTCGAAAAGTCCAAACGGGGTGATGAGTGCTGTTTTGGGGATGTCGTCCGGATGTACCGGGATTTGATGGTATCCCCAGACGAGGTCTACCTTGGAAGAGATCCTTGCCGTGTAGGTTTGCTGCAAAGTCTTGAATGTGCGGCACAGGGTAGCGGTCTGGCGTTGTAGCCTCGTTCAGTCTGCGGTAGTCACCGCATGGTCTCCAGCCCCCCGTTGCCTTGGGCACCATGTGCAGGGGGGAGGCCCATGGGCTGTCGGACCGTCGAATGATCCCCAATTCCTCCATCTTCTTGAACTCCTCCTTCGCCAGTCGGAGCTTGTCCGGGGGAAGCCTTCGAGCACGGGCGTGGAGGGGTGGTCCCTGGGTCGGGATGTGGTGCTGTACTCCGTGTCTGGGCATGGCTGCCATGAACTGCGGTGTCAGTACTGATGGGAAATCTGCCAGGACCCTGGTGAATTCGTCGTCAGACAGTGCAATGGAGTCCAGGTGTGGGGCTGGCAACTTTGCTTCACCCAGGGAGAACGTCTGAAAAGTCTTGGCATGGACTAGTCACTTCCCTTGCAGGTCAACCAGCAGGCTGTGGGCTCATAAAAAATCCGCCCCCAGGAGTGGTTGGGCCACGGCGGCCAGTGTGAAGTCCCACGTGAACCGGCTGGAGCTGAACTGTAGCCGCACCGTGCGGGTGCCATAGGTTCGTATTGTGCTGCCATTAGCGGCCCTCAGGGTGGGTCCAGGTTCTCTGTTGCGGGTGTCGTAACTCGTTGGAGGTAAAACGCTGATCTCCGCTCCGGTGTCAACCAAAAAGCGGCGTCCTGACTGCTTGTCCCAGACGTACAGGAGGCTGTCCTGATGGCCAGCCGCCGTAGCGATCGGCAGCGGCTGGGCCTTGGCATTTCCCGGGAATTTGCAGGGTGGTCTACAGCGGCGGGCCTCCGTGCCCCACCGCTGGTGGTAGAAGCACCATTGTTCGTTGGGCTCTGCTGCCGGGCCTGGTCTGGTCTGTCGTTGGGCACGCGGCTTGGTGATCTGTGTGACGGATGCCCCTCTCTCTTTCCTGGCATTCCACAACACATCTGCTCGGGCCGCCACCTCCCGGGGTTTGCTGAAATCTGCGTTGGACAGCAGCAGGCATATGTCCTCGGGCAGTTGCTCTAGGAACGCCTGCTCAAACATGAGGCAGGGTTTGTGTCCTTCAGCCAGGGCCAGCATTTCGTTCATTAATTCCGACGGCGGCCTGTCTCCCAAACCATCCAGGTGCATTAAGTGGCGTGCTCGTTTACGCCGTGAGAGTCCAAAAGTCCTTATGTGCAGGGTTTTGAATGCTGTGTATTTGCTGTCCTCCGGGGGCGACCATATAAACTCCTCAACTTGTGCAGCAGTCTCTTGGTCGAGAGAGCTCAGCACGTAGTAGTAGCGAGTGGACTCCGAGGTTATCTGCTGAATGTGGAATTGTGCTTCTGCCTGTTCCAACCACAGACGAAGTCTCAGCGGCCAAAAGCTTGGCAGTTGTAACGAAACTGCGTGAACAGATGCGGCGTCGGTCATCTCTGGCCCAAATATCGTTTGGGCCGTTGGGGTCACCAAATTTAGCGGTGTGCTACACACAGCGCTAGAATAACCACACGGAGTCGGTGAGTTGGAGTTGCGATAAAAAGATTTATTCAAACTTCGCGACCTGCTTTAAAGCCTTCCCATTCCCGCCCTCCCTGGGGCGGGACTGCTGTGGGGAATGCATATTCCCAGACCCTTTCCGCGCGCGGGATTTTCCCCCAGCTGGTGAAGATGGCCTAGCGCCCTTTTTGGGGCCGGCCCTCTGCCTGCGCGCGCTGTTTCGTGAGCTGGTTCGTGGGTGCTAGAAAATGGGTCGCCACAAACCCAACATTCCTAAAAATTACAGACCAATTTCCTTGCTCTGCACCCTCTATAAACTCTACGAGAGACTCATACTGAAAAGAATATCCCCCTTAGTTGAAGATCTAACACCAGACCAAGCCAGGTTCAGGCCCGGCCGCTCTTGCTGCGGTCAAGTCCTGAACTTAACCCAGTATATTGAGGATGGCTTTGAAAAGCGACAAATTACAGGGGCAGTATTCGTTGACTTAACAGCAGCATACGACATCGTGAATCACAGTGACCTTCTACTGAAATTACCTAAAATGTTAAAGAATGAAACCACAGTCAAAGTAATAAGAAGCCTCCTAGAAAATCGTAGATTTTATGTAGAAATGAATGGAATTAAGAGGAGGTGGTGTCCACAAAAGAACGGACTACCACAGGGATCAGTCCTGGCACCACTACTATTTAATGTTTACACAATCGACCAACCAACCTTTCCTAACAAACGCAGGTTTATCTATGCAGATGACCTATGCATAGCAACACAAGCTAACTCCTTCCAAGAAGCTGAAGTATGACTTACAGCAGTCCTCGAAGCAATGAAGCAGTATTATAAAAAATGGTCCCTGAACCCAAATCCATCAAAAGCTCAAGTGTGTGCATTCCACCTGAGGAATTGAGAAGCAGCTCGGAAACTCAAGATCTTCTGGTGTGGGAAGGAGCTTGAACACCATCCGACTCCAATTTACCTGGGCGAGACACTGGATAGGACGCTCTCATTTGCCACCCACATCCAAAAACTCCGAGGGAAAGTCGGCTCTCGCAATTCTCTCTTGAAAAAATTAGCAGGCACAAAATAGGGAAACTAATGCTCACACACTTAGATCAACTGCCCTAGCACTCTGCTATGCACCTGCAGAATACTGTGCACCTGTGTGAGGCAGATCAGCCCATGCGTAGACCCGTTGCTTAAAGAAGCCTGCTGAATAATCACGGGCACACTGCGCCCCACACCCACTAACATCATTTATAGACTTGCAGGCATTGCTCGCCCAGAGATCCGAAGACACACTACAACAAAAATTGAAATAGGTAGACAGAACTCGGGTCCACGACACCCACTACACCATCATGTGCCAATTTCCAACTGCCTAAAATCGAGGAAAAGCTTTGCTACAGTGGAGGAACTACCACACGGAACATCCCCCCCAAACATACAGGACTGACCTCTGGCAACAAACAGAAGCCAGAACCCCACCAAACAATACAGTGCGATACCCCACAGAAATGTTACCAGACGGGGCACTGCTTGACAGACGGAAGTGGTGCACTGTCAACAGAGTGAGAGCGGGAGTTTGTAGGACGGGAGACAATACGGTGAAGTGGGGTTTAAAGACCAGCGAATCCTGTGAGTGTGGCGAAAGAGTGCAGAACATTGAACACGTTCTGCGCAACTGCCCACTCTCACCTGATTTAGCTGACACTGACCTGCTCAACCAAACAACACTAGAGTGGCTGGCTGTCTGGTGTGACAAGCTATGATGATGAGCTGGCTGGATTCGAACCTGGGACCCACTCATCTCAAAGTCCAGTTCAGTTGCCACTACACCACCAGCCAGCTAAATGGTCATATGTTGTCTTTCTTCTTAATTTGATCCCAGTTATACAGTAAGCTATAGTTCCTCTCTCTTTTGCTGGTGTACCTGCAGGAAAACTCAGCTAACTCATAGGCCATTCTTCAATTATTTCAACTGTGCACTGCTAAGCAATCAAAGGACACTTAGTCATGCGATATAACATTCTTAAAAATTGATCAGAATCAGAATTAGGTTTATTATCACCAGCATGTGACGTGAAATTTGTTAACGTAGCAGCAGAAGTTCAATGCAATACATAATATAGAAGAAAAAAAAATAAAATAATAAATAAATAAGTAAATCAATACAGTACACATATATTGAATAGATTAAAAATCATGAAAAAAACAGAAATACTATATACTAAAAACAGTGAGGTAGTGCCCAAGGGCTCAATGCCCATTTAGGAATCAGATGGCAGAGGGGAAGAAGCTGTTCCTGAATCGCTGAGTGTGTGCCTTCAGGCTCCTGTACCTCCTACCTGATGGTAGTAGTGAGAAAAGTGCATGCCCTGGGTGCTGGAGGTCCTTAATGATGAAAGCTGCCTTTCTGAGACACTGCTTCTTGAAGATGTCCTGGGTACTTTCTAGGCTAGTAACCAAGATGGAGCCGACTAAATTTACAACCCTCTGCAGCTTCTTTTGGTCCTGTGCAGTAGCCTCCCCCACCCCCCCACACCGGACATTAATGCAGCCTGTCAGAATGCTCTCCACGGTACATCTATAGAAGTTTTTGAGTGTATCTGTTGATATACCAAATCTCTTCAAACTCCTAATGAAGTATAGCCCACTGTCTTGCCTTCTTTATAACTGTATCAATATGTCAGGACCAGGTTAGATCCTCAGAGATCTTGACACCCAGGAACTTGAAACTTGAAATCATGTTACAAAAAGATGTCCCTTACATCATGCTACCAGAACATGACTCAGCAACAGAGCCTTCACAGATCTGCAAATATTCACTCTACAAACATGACTGTGTGGCTAGGCACAGCTCGAAGGCCATCTATAAATTTGCTGATGACACAGCTATTGTTGGCAGAATTTCAGATGGTGATGACAGGGCATACAAGAATGAGACATATCAGCTGTTGTCACAGCAACAATCTTGCACTCAACGTCAGTAAGACTAAAAATCTGATTGTGGATTTGTGGATTTGAGGGAACATACAGGGATCAGAAGCAGAAAGAGTGAACAATTTCGAGCTCCAGGGTGTCAACGTCTCTGAGGATCTACATTGGGCCCAACATATCAGTGCAGCTACAAAGAAGCACGACAGAGGCTCTATTTCATTAGGAGCCTGAGGAGATTTGGTATGTCACCAAAGACACCAGAAAATTTCTATAGATGTACCATGGAGAGCATTCTAACTGGCTACACCAGTCTGGTCTGGAAGGGGACTACTCCACAGGATTGAAAGAGCTGCAGACGTTGTGAACTCAGTCAGCTCCATCATGGGCACGAGCCTCCGCAGCATCCAGGACATCTTCAAGGAGCGATGCCTCAGAAGGTATCGTCTATCATTCAGGATCTCCAGCACCCTTCTCATTGCTGCCATCAGGAAGGAGGTACTGGAGCCTGAAGGCACACACTGAACATTCAGGGATAGTCTTCCCCCCGGACATC
The DNA here is from genome assembly GCF_963921235.1 of Mobula hypostoma. Taxonomy (NCBI): domain Eukaryota; kingdom Metazoa; phylum Chordata; class Chondrichthyes; order Myliobatiformes; family Myliobatidae; genus Mobula; species Mobula hypostoma. The sequence goes on along the minus strand of NC_086111.1, from coordinate 61,816,849 downwards.
TGATTTCTGAATGGACATTGAACCCATGAACACCACCCTCACTACTTCTTTGCACAACTTATTTAATTTAACTACTATAACTTTTTAACTTGAATATATATCTACTGTGCTTACTGCAATTCACAGCTTTTCCTTCTATTATTAAGTATTGCAATATACTGCTGCCGCAAAAACAAGGTTCATAACTTATGCCGGTGATATCAAACCTGATTCTGATTCTTCCTCTTGACAAAGGAATTTCTGTTCCAATGTGTCCTGAATGGCCAATGCCTTAGCTTGAGGTATTGACTCTTGATTCCACCTAACTCAAACAAAGTTACATTGTCTCTACATCAATCCTTCTACAGTGAATCTGCCGTCCCAGAAACAACTTGTTAAACCTTTGTTGTCCTGCTTCTATTCCAGATGCATCTCACTAAAACTCCAAATAACTTGAGCAAAAGATCTTTGTTTTTTACTCAAACCCTCTTTCAATGAAGATCAACATACTGATTTCCATTGTAAGGCCTTTCCCCACTTGCATGCTAAATATCAATGATTTATGTAGAAACAAATAAGAATTCTCTGAGGAATGGAGACAAGAAAACAAGTCAATATTTTGGTGAGAAACGTTATGTTCTGTTTTCATTTCAGATTTCTAACACTTGTAGTTTTTTTGATATTATCCAGCAGAATTGCTTTGATTACTAACCTTACATTTCCATTAGGTTTTCCTATTTCAGTTTGTATATTAAAATGGTCCAGTTAAAATAAAAAAAAGTTTTCAGTCCAACAAGTCAATTTGTTAATAGTCCCTAATGTACCAGAGAAGAGTTTACTTAGTCATATACATGTGCTGGCTTGAGTGACTGAAAAAAATAGGTAAACTTATTCATCAACAGATCTATTTTTGGTTTGACATCTGACAATGTGCAAGAGGTTAATCGAGCATATTGTGACTATTTGACCATCAAAATCAGCTTTATTATCACTGACATATGTCATGAAATTTGCTGTTTTGTAGCAGTAGTACAATTACTTTAAGCTACAAAGTGTAGAAGATGAATAGAGAGGTAGCGTTTGTGTACTGACGCAACATTCAGAAACCTGACAGTAGAAGAGAAGAAGCTGTTCTTAAAACATTGAGGGCACACCTTCAGACCCCTGTACCTTCCGTCTGTTAGTAATAATGGAAAGAGGCATAAATACAAGAAGTTCTGCAGATGCTGGAAATCCAGAGCAACACACACAAACTGCTGGAGGAACTAAGCAGGTCAGGCAGCAGCTATGGAAACAAATAAACAGTTGACACTTTGGGCCAAGACTCTCCATCAGGACTGGAAAGGAAAGGGGAAGACACCAGAACAAAAAGGTGGGGGGAGAGGAAGGGGGATAGCTAGAAGGTGATAGGTGAAGTCAATGGGGTAGGAAAGATAAAGGGCTGGAGAGGAAGGAATCTGAGAGGAGAGAAGAGTGTGCCATTGGTGAAAGGGAAGGAGGATGGGAATCGGGGGAGGTGATAGGCAAGTGAGAAGAGGTAAGAGGCCAGAGAGGGGAATTGATGAAGATGGGAGGGGAATTTTTTTTTTCCGGAAGGAGAAATCGATATTCATGCCATCAGATTGGTGGCTACACGGATGGAATATAAGGTGTTGCTCCCCACCCTGAGGGTGGCCACATTGTGGCACAAGAGGAGGCCATGGACCGACATGTCGGAATGGGGATGGGAAATCGGAATTTAACTGTTTTGCCACCAGAAAATTCCTCTTTTGGCAGATTGAGTGTTGGTGTTCGGCATGCCTTGGATGGTGAGGGTTCTTAAAGTTCTGGAGAGGAAGTTTCCGATGGTGGTAGAGCCTAAGGGTAGATGGCACTGCCTCAGACGTCCCTGTACAACAAAGATGAGGAGAAATCCCTTTAGCCCAGGAGTGGTTAATCTGCGGAATTCATTGCACAGATGTCTGTGGAGGCCACATCATTGGTATATTTAAAGCAGAGGTTGATAGTTTCATGATTAGTAAGGGTGTCAAAGGTTATGGGGAGAAACTAGGAGAATGGGGTCGAGAAAGATAATAAATTAGTTATAATCAAATGGTGGGATAGTCTTGATGAGCCAAATATCCTATTACTGCTCCTAAGGTCTTAATGCTGGATGTCACCTTCTAGAGCCAGTGCCTTTTGAAGAGGTCCCTGGTAGTCAGGAGTGTGGTGCCTGTGATGGGGCTGGTGATGGGGTGTAACAACTGTTTAGCCCCCCCCCCCACTGATCAGGGTCACGTGAAGCAACGGGGGTAGGTAGCGGATGGTTGTGTGAGCAGCTGGTGCATATTCCAAGTCCTAGTTATGCGACCACTGACACTGGGCAGACAATCTCTGAAGAGTATTGATAATGGCTGGGGTCACCCGTCTTGTAAAGACACTGTCCAGAAGAAGACAATGACAAACCACTTCTGTAGAAAAATTTGCCAAGAACGATCATGGTCATGGAGACCCTGATTGCCCACATCTTACAGCATGGCACATAATGATGATGTCACACAACACGGCACATGATGATGATGTCATACAACACAGCACATGATGATGATGATGATATTTCTTGAGGAATGTTTTCTGATTTTCCATTATCATTGCCCCATCATCTGGAAGAGAGTAAAATGAGACAATATCAAGGTGATGAGGTGACATCTCCCCATTTCATTATTATTGCATGCTTTAATTGAAAATTAGTCATGCCCATATAGATCAGGCAAGCAGCAATATGAAGCTCTGACGTAATGGAGAAGTAGACAGAGAAGATATGAAGTTTCTCCTTCAGATACGCTGAGGCCCTTTCGCACTAGATATATTTGGAAACTTCTCTTAGGGATAGAAGTTAAAGTTAAACTAAAAACTTAATTCCCAAGGTGGAAAAGTTGAATATTGAACGACATAGCTTTAAGATAAGAGGGAGAAAGTTGAACGGTGATGTTTATGGTGTAGAAAGCTGTAGCTGCTAGAAACACACTGTCGGTGGTGGTGGGGATGGTTCAATTAGCTGCGGCAGTAATAGTTAAGTGATATTTTGGCAGGTACATGAACATGCTGGAAATGGAGGGATATAGATCATCTGCAGGTAGATGGGATAGGTTTAACTTGATATAATAGTGAGCACTGACATTGTGGGCTGAATGGCCTGTTTCTATCCTGTGGTCATCTACTCTACTCTGTTCTATGTAACTAGGGATGCAGCATTGAGGATGTCGACCTGGGAAAAGGCACTACCTATGGGTCAGTCCTGACGAAGGGTCTCGGCCCGAAGCGTCGACTGTATCTCTTCCTATGGATGCTGCCTGGCCTGCTGCATTCACCAGCAACTTTGATGTGTGTTGCTTGAAGCTCCAGCGTCTGCAGAATCCCTCGTGTTTACCTATTTGGTAAATTTTGAGGAGAAAGCATTGATGGTATTTTTTCCAGCACTTTAAGATGCCTGCTATACACATTTCAGATTTTAGAGGCCTATCTATATGAGGGCAGAATCATTGCAGTCCAGTGGACCATATTGCCAAGTCCTCGCACTTCAAAATCCGTTTTCCTTAAAAACCAAAAGTAGTGCTGGCACATTGAAGGTAGCAGTGAATTTCATCACTAATGACTGCCTTTGCCAACAGGTGGCTCCCAACTCAAACGCTAGTAGTTCATGCTTTTTCACAGTCTTGTTCAGATCCAATTCTGTCAGAGGCAGTGTGGTGCAGAAGATTGGGAGAGGATCTTTGGCATATAGATAGAATTTAATGTCCACCCTCAGTGATGGCTTGTAACTCATCATCTGAATGAAATCTGGGCATCAACACATACTGCAGCTTGACTCCTGAGGTTTTACGTTTGGACCCCTGGGGTTGAGAGGGACAATAAATCAGCAAGGATGGAATGGCAGAGCAGACTTGATGGGCTGAATGGTCTAATTCTGTTCCTCTGTCTTATGTTCTTATCGTTTGGGTAATCTCAGTGCTGGTATATAATTGCCTTGGCTGAACAGTTTCTGATTGTTCCTGAAGGTTAGGCTTACTACTGAATTCATTGGTGCAATGTTATGACAAGACAAATTGAGAAAAATGCTGGGCAATGGTCCGACGTTATTTGACACCAGTCTTCACCAAGAATGGCTCTTCCTTTGGTTAATATCATGGGCTGCATATCATTGTGGAGCAACCTTAAGATAGACGTGGGCTTCACTGGGCAGCCAAATTTAAGGAGAATGTTCTATGGTGCATTCTAATTGATGGTGCTAATGATAAGGTCAAGAAAGGTCCTGAACAATGGTTGGTCTTGCTCTCTTCACTTTTCTTTGCCAACATGCTGCAATGACCTGTACACAGTGCAGTCCTTGGACCTGGATTGATCTTTACACTCACTACTCAGGCCATGCTCTTTTCTTGCTGCTGCCATCAGGTAGAAGGTACAAGAGCCCCGGGACCACCAGGTTCAGGAACAGTTACTACCCCACAACCATCAGGCTCTTGGACAACAGGAGGCGACTGTACTCATTGAGATCAAATTCAAGTTTAATTATCATTCAACCATATATTCAATGACCTGAATGAAACAGTGTTCCTCTGGGGCCAAGGTGTAAAACATACACAACACATGAACCAAAATAGTGAGCAAAAAAACCATAGTCACGCAAAAAAACATATATATGTATATATCCTGCAAATTGATGTTGCAGCCACTGCAATCCAGCCTGTCATTCCACCAATCGAACACTAGATGGCAGCAATGATGGGCGAGGTTCTTCACTGATGGGGTAGACCTACAGCACCCAAATTTCTTGGAGTCCAGTAAGTTCTGCATATGTTAAAAAGACATTTAACAAAGAAAATAAAACCCTTTGATTGGCCCCCAAGAGGCCTCTGCATTTGAACGTTCCACCTTCTTACTGGAAGATGTTCCCACAGCCAGCGATCTCACTTTAATTAGAACCTATCAAATGGTGAAAGGCCTTGACAGAGTGGATATGGAGAGGATATTTCCTATGGTGGGAGGGTCTAAGACTAGAAGACACAGCCTCAGCATAGAGGTGCATCCTTTTAGAATGATGAGGAGGAATTTCTTAGGACAGAGAGTGGTGAATCAATGGAATTTTTTGCCACAGGCAGCTGTAGAGGACAAGCCTTTATGTATATTTAGAGGCAGAAGTTGATAGATTCTGGATTAGTCAGAGTATGAATGGATAAGGGGAGAAGGCAGGAGATTGAGGCTGAGAAAAAAATTGGATCAGCCATGATGAAATGGTGGAGTAGACTTGATGAGCCAAATGGCCTAATTCTGCTCTTGTATGTTATGGTCTTATGGTCTTTAAGGACTCTTTATCTTGTTATTTCATGTTCATGTTATTTATTGCTATTTAGTTATATTTGCTTTTGCATATTTTGTTGTCTTCTGCACCCTGGTTGATCTTTCATTGATCCCATTATAGTTACTATGCTGAGTATGCCCACAGGAAAATGAATCTCAGGGTTCTATGCGGTGACATATATGTACTATGATAATAAAAGTTACTTTGAACTTTGAACTTTGATACTGCAGAGAAGATCCAAGGTGAAAGCATTTTTCCGGTTGAATTGTTAGCATGAGTTTGTACGTTCTCCTCGTGACCTCATGGATTTCCTCCGGGTGCTCCGGGTTCCTCCTGCAGTCCGAAGGTGTACTGGTCAGTAGGTTAATAGGTCAGTGTACATTGTCATGTGATTAGGTTAGGGTTAAATAGGTAGGCAGCTGGGTGGCCCTGTTCATTGGGCCAGACGGTCTTGTTCCGTGCTGTATCGCTAAATAAAATAAAACTCAATGGCATGATCGACACTGGAGCGGTGCCTCAGAAAGGCGACGTCCATCATTGAGGCCCCCATCACCCAGGGCACACCCTCCTCTCATTGTTACCACCAGGAAGAAGGTACAGAAGCCTAAAGGGACACACTCAGCCATTCAGAAACAGCTTCTTCCCCTCGGCCATTCGATTCGTAAATGGACATTGGACCCAAGAACATTACTTCACTTTTTTTAAATATACAGTATTTCTGTTTTTGCACTTTTAAAAAAAAAATTATTTTTATTGAGTTATTTTTAATCTATTCAATATGTATACTGTAGTCTATTTATTTATTTATTTATTTATTTCTATTTTACCATGTATTGCATTGAACTTCTGCTCCTAAGTTATCAAATTTCATGACACACGTCGGTGATAGTAAACCTGATTCTGATTCTTTCCATACACAAGAAGGTTCACAAGAAAGGGACACAGAGTGAATGACCTTAAACTTGCCAAATTAAACTGGCGAAGATGGTATCAAGAATGAGTTCATTGAGTCCATTTGGAGCGTTTCCAAGAATGGTACACCGGGGACAGACTTTTAAAATTCTGATCATTTTACAATTATTCTGAACTGATTAATGATCTCATAGTAAAAGAATCATAACACAGAATTCCATATTCAGTACGAGAATAAAAGTCTTAGGTCCAGAACTACTGTTTTAGAGTTTAAGATAAAAAGAGTTGGCTTCAATGGATGAAAAATAAAGTAAAAGCTAAGATGTTAGATAAGTAGTAGTAGCTACTTAAGGAGATGCTTCCTCATTCTCAACATTCCTGTGAGAAATAAAGATTCTACGAGAAGACTGATCCATTTGGAATTAACTGGACAAGGGTGGTTTCAGATTGAAAGAGAAGCAAGGTAATGTTGCAAATATCTGTAGTATACCAAGGGACTGAGAAAAGTTTAGAAACTAGCAAGGAGATGACTTAAAAATAATCAAGGGACAAATATTAGATCTTGAGGGTAAGCTGGCAAGGAATACAAAGTAAGAAAGTTCTTTTGTGAGTTTATAGTGAGGAGAGTGGTTAAGATAAAGACTCGTCCCTCAGAGGATATAACTGGTGAGTTAATAATGAGAGGTAGGAAGATGGAATAAAGTTCATGGCGAAAAATCCATTAATAGTGAATTCTAAAGGAAGGGAGGAAAGGAATATAAAATAATTGTATTTATTATATTTACATTCCTTTCCTCCAGATTTTGCAGGGGGGTGGGGAATATATTCCACAAAATAACATACTAAGGACTGAGGTGACCCCCACCCCCAGATCTGTTGACCTAGTCCTGAGAGTATAGGTTGTGATCTTTTAAAATTCCTTAGGTTTTGAAAAAATTACTAGTGGGTTGGAAAATACAGGTGTAACGCCATTATTCCAAGCACATACTGTATACGTCACCATTTACTACCCCGAGATTTGTTTACTTTGCGGGCATTCACAGTGGGACAGAGAAATACAGTAGAATCACTGAGAAACTAGACAGAAAGACTGAGAAACAATGAATATGCAAAAGAAGACAAACTGCAAATACAAATAAAAATATTAATAATAAATAAATAGTGATTGAGTAATACTGAGAACATGACTTATAGAGGTTCTGCAAGTGAGTCCGCAGGCTGTAGAATCTGTGTTGAGGAGAGTGATGTTGTCCATGCTGGTTCAGGAGCCTGATGGTTGAAGGGTAGTAACTGTTCCTGAATCTGGTGGTTGGAGAGAAATAGAGGGCAGTAGATGTCATATAGGATATAGACTATTGTCTGACATCTGTCATGGGAAAGTGCAGGAAAACTATAAGTTTAAAAATACCATAATACATTAAGAGTCGCTGTCCATTTATGAAAGTTTAACGGTTATATTCAAGTTAGTGATCAGTAGCAAGCAGTAGGTCACAGGGATCAGTGCTGGGGACTCAACGATTTTTGTTCTATGTTAATGACTTGAATGAATGGACCTGGCCAAATATGTCGATGATACAAAGATAGGTGAGAAAGCTAATTATAAAGACGCAAACCGCCTGCAGTGGGATGACGATAAATTGAGCAAGTGCAGATGGAGCAATGAGGAAACTTGAGGCTATCCACTTTGGCAGGTAGTATAGAAATGTTAGTTAAAGTCTGTCATGAGCCTTGTTCAATGCTGAGGTAGATAGATTTTGGTTCAGAAGGAGGTAAAGGGATAAGGGGAAGAAAAGGAAGGAGATTGAGCTGTGGCCAAGTTCAAAACATATTTAAATTAAAACAGGAAATGTTGGAACTCCTCAGTCTTCATCAGAACTCCTTATCAATGAAGGCTTTTTAAACAGAAATGGTAACTTCGTGTCCCTTTGTTGACATGCTGTTAACATGCAGTTTCCAGCATTTTCTGTTCTTATTTCAAAATTCCAGCATCTGCAGTTCTTTGATCAGCCGTTACCTTATTGGAGTTCAATTGGGCTTGAATAGGCAATGACCTGCTCCATTTCCTTATGTATAGAAAGATGTCTGCATAATTCCACAGAACTGTTAATAAGTCTTCCTCCATTTCCAGATTGGTTCATTATACACTCTGTTTTAATGCTTCACTCCTTAAAATATTTTTATTCCCATTTGTGCAAAGAAGGCTGTCTGCAGAAACCAATTGGAGAGTTACTTATGCCCATGTAAGCTGAAAGAGACGACTGTAGACTTCAGAAAGGGTGAGCCAAGGGAACACAAACCAATCTTCATAGAGGTATCGGAAGTGGACAGAGTGAGCAGTTTCAGGCTCCTGGGTGTCAAGATCTCTGAGGATCTGTCATAGTCATAGTCATAGTCATACTTTATTGATCCCGGGGGAAATTGGTTTTCATTACAGTTGCACCATAAATAATTAAATAGTAATAATAAAACCATAAATAGTTAAATAGTGATATGTAGATTATGCCAGGAAATAAGTCCAGGACCAGCCTATTGGCTCAGGGTGTCTGACCCTCCAAGGGACCTGGTCCCTTGGTCCTGGTCCCAACATATCGGTGCAGCTATAAGGAAGGCAAGACAGTAGCTATATTTCATTAGGAGCTTGAAGAGATTTGGTTTGTCACTTAAAACACTCAAAAACTTCTATAGATGTGCCATGGAGAGCATTCTGACAGGCTGCATCACTGTCTGGTATGGGGGGCGGGGGAGGCTACTGCACAGGACCAAAAGAAGCAACAGAAAGTTGTAAAATTAGTCAGCTCCATCTTGGGTACTAGCCTCCGTAGTATCCAAGACATCCTCAAGGAGTGGTGCCTCAGAGAGGCGACATCCATTATTATGGACCCCATCACCCAGGACATGCCCTCTTCTCATTGTTACCATCAGGAAGGAGGTACAGAAGCTTGAAGGCACACACTCAGCGATTCAAGAACAGCTTCTTCCCCTCTTCCATCCAATTCCTAAATGGACATTGAACAGATGAACACTATTTCACTTTTTTAAAAATATGTATTATTTCTGTTTTTTCACTATTTTAATCTATTTAATATACATGTGTGTGTGTGTATTGTTATGTACCCCGTAACTGGGTTGCCAAACCAGCAGAAATGGATCACTCAGTTGGAGTCTGGATTACTAGAACTAAGAAAGTTTTATTAAAGAAACAAGCAACACAGTACTCTAATCAGAAGGATAATAAATGCAACAGTTCAGCAATGATAAACACACATGTACACAGAATTAAGATAACAGGATCAATCAAGCTCTATCGTTGTCTAGGGGTAAATGACCAGTTTCAAAGTGACGCAAAGTTCAGTTCAATTTAGTTCAGTTCAGTTCGCAGACAGTGGGGGGAAGGAGAGAGAGACCAAAACGAATGAATATTCAAACGGCTTCCACACACAGACCTTCGCAGTCAGCTTTCGTGCAAGCCCTTTGTGATGTCATCTGAGGTCACCACCGTGACCCCTCCGTTTCCAGATACGATCGTTTCTCTGCTGTGAACCCGGCACCCAGGCAAGGGTGGACACTCACCAGGTTCCCGCCAATCGTGCCTTTCCACCCTGTGCGTCTATGGCTTGTCCTGCGAGCAGCCGTCCAAAACTTCCCACCGACTTGTGGGAGACGCACCGCTTCCAGAGTCTCATTACCTCGGGGTGTCATGTGTGTGTGCCTTAGCGAAGCTGTCCCTTTTTATCCCCCTGCTGGGGTATCACCTGTCCATCACTTCAAACAGTTCAGGGTTCAAAGGGGGAGCCGATCTTGACAGCTCTCCTTCCATTACTCTCTCCCATCCCTTCATTAACATCTCCAAATGCTGCTCCATTGTTTTCCTTATCTCTCTCTCTCCTGAAGACAGGTGGCAGACCAACTGCTGATCCCACTGGTGCCAGCACAGGACAGCTAACATCTTAATCTATGTGTATTCTCGTCAGTGTATATATATATATATATATATATATGTGTGTGTGTGTGTGTGTGTGTGTGTGTGTGTGTATATATATATATACATATATACTTACTGTAATTGATTTACAATTTTTTTTCTTTCTATATTATCATGTATTGCATTGAACTGTTGCTTCTAAGTTAACGAATTTCATGACACATGCCAGTGATAATAAACCTGATTCTGATTCTAAACACTCTTTGTCAGAACTAGGGAAGTGAGAAAAACAAGTTAATTTGAGGTTGAATAAGAAGGTGGAAGAGGGTTAGATATAACAAAGGGAATATCTTAGGATGAGGCCACAGTTAAAATGGTTAATGACTATGACTCTTAAAAAATGATAGGAAAGTACTGTCTGGTTCGATTTGGGATGTAATGATTGAATCCTTCTGTCGATTTAAAAATACTATCTTAGAAACTTTTTAAACCCAAGAGATTCTCAGAAGCTGGAAAGGTTCTTCAGATGCAGAAACTTGTAAAAAGTTTATTTAGGACTGTGGGACATGAAGAGAGTGGTAGCTGTGTAGAACGAGCTTCCAGTAGAAGTGGTAGAGGCAGGCTCGATTTTGTCATTTAAAAAAAATTGGATAGGTATATGTGCAGGAAAGGAATGGAGGGTTATGGGCTGAGTGCAGGTAGATGGGATTAGGTGAGAGTAAGAGTTCAGCATGGACTAGAAGGGCCGAGATGGTCTATTTCCATGCTGTAATTGTTATATGGTTATATGGTTAGTATTTAACGCCTACCTAAAGGCCTATGTACAGCACATTTGGCACTCAATTCCAAAAGACTACAAGACATAGGAGCAGAATAAGGCCATTCAGCCCGTCAATTCTGCCTCTCTATGGCTGATTTATTATCCCTATAACCCTACTCTCCTGCCTTTTCCCCATAACCTTTGACCCCTTACTAATCACGAACCTATCAGTCTCCGCTTTAAATTTACCCAATGATTTGGCCTCCACAGCCAACTGTGTCAATGAATTCCACATATTCACCATCCATCATAATTAGCTCCTCCCCGAGACCATGAGACTAAAAGTAACCTAATATTAAAAATAAAAGTTTAAAAAAATCATAAAATCCCAATTTGCAGGTTAACATAACTTGTGCTTAAAATTCCACCATCTTTGGCAGCATTTGCACTGATATTGAGGGAACGATGCAGAGAACTCCAAGCACTGGCATTTGTCAACAACATTTCCTTTAAATAGTCATCACTTGTAACCACAGCTGGCAATTGGCCAGCTGGCAAGACAGGACCATTGAGAAATCTGAGTTTCACACTCACAGCGATGCCATTCATAACATGGCCTGGCTGAGTCGTAATCTTCAATCCAAGTTCCACCACTGAGGTATTATATTCCTTTGTGGGGACTACCACTGCTGTAAACATTGGCATTTGAGAATCCCAATTAATTTTTAAAACAATAATTTTCAGAGTCAAAGATAAAATTATCTATTTCTAATGACAGGTAGATACACACAATTTCTGCATTTTATATGTACCTTGTGCTAGGTGTGATCTAGATGATTGATTTGCACCCAGTAGTACAGTATAAACAACAAGTTACATTTGATGCAAGAGGGCTGCAGTAGGTAATGCTATCCAGAAACACGTCTTACTTGTTGGGTGTTAACCGTTAATCCAAACACTGAGATAACTGCTGCAGCCTTGTTAATGTCAACCACAGGTTTCAATTGAATCTTGTGAAGGAGCCAAACGGAGGACTAATTACTCAGCCCCTATTTTGTGTGAATGACATTCAATGAAATTCAACCCCTTTGTATTCAACTGGAATGAGCAGCATACTCCTCTGAGCCGCAGCATTGGAGTAGATCATTCATCCTATCAAGTCTATCCCAGTTCTATGTGCAAGTAACTGAACTGCCATCTCCAAATAGTCCATATGAGATCAATTGATTTTGTTTGTAACTATATTTATTATTTTATAAATAAACTTTTAAAGATGAAACTATAAGCTGGCAGGTTTATGGGTTGGGCATTCTGGGTTGAGAAATTATTGTCACCTGACCTCTTCCCTTGTCCCTCTGTGATCTATTGGTTGCTCTACTTCAGGATGCTGCTTGAGATTTGCTTTAATCCATGGAATGGAAATGCTATTTCACCAGATTTTACCAAAAAGAGAATGCTACATTCAGTTATGATAGATCAGTAGTTTTTAGCTTACCTGCCCCTGGGCTCCCAGAACACATCCCCACTGACCCTCCCTCCCTCTCCTGCCATTACATAAAACTATAAAAACTTTGATTTACGATGCACAGTGATAGAAAATAGGAACAGTAAATTCAAAGCAGTGACAAACAATTGGAAAAATAATTCACAAACACAAGGAAATCTGCAGATGCTGGAATTTCAAGCAACACACATAAAAGTTGCTGATGAACGCAGCAGACCAGGCAGCATCTCTAGGAAGGGGTACAGTCGACGTTTTGGGCCGAGACCCTTCGTCAGGACTAACTGAGAGAAGAGCTAGTAAGAGATTTGAAAGTGGAATGGGGAGGGGGAGAACCAAAATGATAGGAGAAGACAGGAGGGGGAGGGATGGAGCCAAGAGCTGGACAGGTGATTGGCAAAAGGGATATGAGAGGATATGGGACAGGAGACCGAGGGAGAAAGAAAGGGGGAGGGGTGAAGCCCAGAGGATGGGCAAGGAGTATAGTGAGAGGGACAGAGGGAGAAAAAGGAGAGAGAGAAAAAAAAACGGATGGGGTATGAGGGGGAGGTGGGGCATTAACGGAAGTTAGAGAAGTCAATGTTCATGCCATCAGGTTGGAATCTACCCAGACGGAATATAAGGTGTTGTTCCTCCAACCTGAGTGTGGCTTCATCTTTACAGTAGAGGAGGCCGTGGTTAGACATATCAGAATGGGAATGGGACGTGGAATTAAAATGTGTGGCCATACAATTCAAATCTCTTTAAAGCTACAAATAAAATTATTTCTTTATTTAAATACAGTTAAAACAGTTTTCATGAACAATTTTAGAGCATACATTAGTAGTCCAACTATTAACTACTTCATTGCTTTTTCACTTTCAGCGAGGTGGATGTGCTTGGGGCAACGTTATCATCTTCTCAACATCAGGCTGAATGTCCGTCAGGAGTCTCAAATCTCCACGTTCAGTATTTTGCAGACTATTTTGTTGCTTTGAAAGATGTTGGGCGACTGCACTGAAACCGTGCTAGAGTAAATATTGGAAAGGCAATGAAGAACATTTTGACCTTCTTCCACAGTGCAGGATAGCATTCAACAATTTCTTTCAGCAGACAAAAGCCTAGATATGATTATTTTGAACCTCGGCTTCATTTTGTAGCGAGGTCAGTTCTTCCTTCATCGTGCCTGTTAATTTCTCATTGCAGGTGTTCAGGAATTGACTCATTATCCAATCTGGAATTTGGATCAAGAGAAGACCCTGAAATCTCTCTGACATGCCTTTATGCAGCTTACCAAGGTGGTCACAATATACTTGAAGATCATCAAAGGTCACGATGGCCAATGTTTCACTTAAATAGGGTTAATTTGGACGAAATGTGGAGACAACTGATTTCACTTTGATAAGAGTCTCATAATTTCCTTGTAATCAAGGATTGATTTCATTAAACTTTGCAAATAATTCTGGCAAATAAACAATGTCATGCCTAATATTCTTGAGTTGATTACCAAATGAAGCATTCGCATCTTCAAAGAATTTAATCACACAGTTTCAAAAAAAGCGTAAAAGCATCTCAGCGACGCACACAAAATGCTGGAGGAACTCAGCAGGCCAGGCAGCATCTATGGAAAAGAGTACAGTCAACGTTTCAGGCTGAGACCCTTTAGCAGGACTGGAGAGAAAAAGATGAGGAGTCAGAATAAGAAGGTGGGGGGAGGGCAGGAAGAAACACAAGGTGAAAGGTGAAACTGGGAGAGGGGAGGAGTGAGGTAAAGAACTGGGAGGTTGATTGGTGAAAGAGATATAGGGCTGGAGAAGGGGGAATCTAATAGGAGAGGACAGAAGGCCATAGAATTAAAAGAAAAGGGAAGGAGCACCAAAGGGAGGCAATGGGCAGGCAAGGAGATAAGGTGAGAGAAGGAAAAGAGAACGGGGGGCGGGGGGGTGCAATACTAGAAGTTCAAAAAATCAAATTTCATGCCATCAGGTTGGAGACTACTCAGACAGAATATAAGCTGTTTCTCCTCCAACCTCAGTGTGACCTCATCGTTACAGTAGAGGAGGTCATGGATGGACATGTTGTAATGGGAATGGGAAGTGGAATTAAAATGGGTGGCTACTGGGAGATCCCACTTTTTCTGGAGGATGGAGCGTAGGTGCTTGTCAAAGAGGTCTCCCAATCTACGTCAGGTCTACAAGAGGCCACACTGGGAGCACTGGATACAATGAAGTGTCGCCTCACCTGGAAGGACTGTTTGTGGCCCTGAATGGTAGTGAGGGAGGAGGTGTAGGGGCAGGTGTACTACTTGTTCTGCTTGCAAGGAGAAGTGCCAGGAGGGAGAGTGCAGGCTACCCCAAAAATAAGCCTAGTATAGCAATAAAGCCCCTTGTTAGTGTTTATGGTGAGAACCACTTTGGATTCTTCTTCCATCTCCATCTGGAGGGAGGCCTTAGCTAAGTATGCTTTTCTACAATGTATCCATCCAGAAAGGTTTGCAAAGATATCCTCTATCCTGGTCAGAGGGTCTAAGTTTACTTTCAGTACTGGGTTAATGGTGATCTTAAAATCATCACAGATCATGACAGATCCATTCGTCTTGGCCACTGGGATCACTGGTGGTGCCCATGGGCTTCACTCAACCTTGGAAAGAATTCCTTCAGCCTCCATGCCATCTAGTTCATTGGCTACATTAACACAGGTGGTAGAAGCAACCAGGTGGGCTTTGTAAAGCTTGAGTGTAGCATTTTCATTAACACTATTTTACCTTTGAAATATCTGAGTTTTCCAATGCCATCCTTGAACACTTCTGTAGGATCATCCAATACCTTTCATAATTTGTGTTCATTTGACTCTGTTGCAGGTGATATGGCATGCAAACGGTGGATGGATCTCCAATCAAGTTGTAATTGTCTCAGCCAATCACGACGAGGCTTGTTGGCCATTGTGTTTCACTGTTATGAATGACATTCCCACATGAGTTATCTTTTTTTCCATCATAGAGTTTTAGTTGGATATTTAGAGGTTTCATTTCAGAAAAGCCATTCACTTTTGGTGTAAGCCATATTGCTTGTTTCCCAGGATCTCCCAGTGGCCACACATTTTAATTCCACATCCCATTCCCATTCTGATATGTCTATCCATGGCCTACTCTACTGCAAGGATGAAGCCACAATCAGGTTGGAGGAACAACACCTTATATTCCGTCTGGGTAACCTCCAACCTGATGGCATGAACATTGACTTCTCTAACTTCTGCTAATGCCCCACCTTTCCCTAGTACCCCATCCGTTATTTATTTATATACACACATTCTTTCTCTCTCTCCTTTTTCTCCCTCTGTCCCTCTCACTATACCCCTTGCCCATCCTCTGGGTTTTCCCCCCCCTCCCCCTTTTCCTTCTCCCTGGGCCTCCTGTCCCATGATCCTCTCATATCCCTTTTGCCAATCACCTGACCAGCTCTTGGCTCCATCCCTCCCCCTTCTGTCTTCTTCTATCATTTTGGATCTCCCCCTCCCCCTCACACTTTCAAATCTCTTACTAGCTCTTCCTTCAGTTAGTCCTGACGAAGGGTCTCGGCCCAAAACGTCGACTGCACCTCTTCCTAGAGATGCTGCCTGGCCTGCTGCGTTCACCAGCAACTTTGATGTGTGTTGCTTGAATTTCCAGCATCTGCAGAATTCCTCGTGTTTGCTTGTTTATTGTTAGTTTTCACATTGTAAATCATTATGTCACTCTCATCAACATTATCAGATTTTTCATCGAAAGCATTCAGATTAGTGCTCTTTTTGAAACTGCAGCTTGATTTTTTATCCTTTTCTCTTCCCTGTGCAGTCCATTTATTTTTTGTCTGCCTGATATGCTCTTCATATGTGTCCCACTTTGCTACACTTTCTCCAGGTTTTCCCTTTAAATCTGCATTGGTCTGGTGTATGAGTCGAGCCCTTGCCATAAAGGTAACACAATTTGTTCAGCCAGGCAGATTTCTGTATAGATGTAATTTTTATTCAAGCTCTCTTTCATTCCTGACTGCAACTCAATTGTGTCTCTGTCTGCTGTTTCATTGATACAATAATTTCAACTGTACTTTTAGATGCCAGCTGTGCTTCAGTTAGGACCCATTTTTAAATGGTTTCCTGTGAGATTCCACAAACTAAACCATCTCACAGTATATCATTAGACCCATTACTGAGCCGACAATGCTCAAACAAACACTTCAATTCAGCCATGTAAACTGAAATGGACTCTCCTTCCTCTAGATTCTGCTTATGAAACCTAAAGTGTTTTGCAATCAACAATGGTTTCAGTTCTAAATGTTCCTGCATTACTTTCATGATATCAGCAAAGCTCATTTCAGCTGGTTTAATTGTTGCATTTAAACTTCTAAGCAAACTATATGCTTTTCCACCTAATGCACTCAGGAAAAATGGTACTGGTTTCTCATTGGCTATTTCATTTGCTCTATAAAATGGCTCAATTTGCTCAATATAAATATTCCATTTATCTTTTGTGCAATTGAATTGATGTAGCCAGCCATTTCTGCTTTAAAAATTGATTATTATCACCCAGTATCACTGTTTACGAACCCATGAGTTTAGACCATTCTCTACGGCTCTGTCCTCTTGCAAAGGAGCACATGCTGCACTGCTTTTTTTTAAGACTCAAATGCCTTGCGACACATTAACAGGTAGGTAGTGGTCTCGGGTTCATTTGAAACGGCCTCGTTGCCACTGTTATATTTTGTAACTCCAAACCATTAAACCAATTGAAAGGAAACATGGAGACAGGACATAACGCATTTAACTTTGTTTTTTTTTCTTCAGGCAACATCTGCGCATATGACATGGTGGTGTAATTACGTATTCCATTCACGTACTTTTACATATAATGTGTAATGAATTATTTAAACAGCAAAGAATGCTTATACAATATACTTACAGTACTACTCAAATATTACTGAAATATTAAATCACATCAATAAAGTCATGACATTTTTCCTTTTCAAGCTCATTCCAAACTGTCTAAACGGACATCAGCAGAATCACACTGCATGACTGATGAAACCTACTGTAGCCAATCTAGATGCATTGTTCCCAAAGGACTATATTGTTTCTCTCAGCCTCTTGCCTTAATCCTGATCTCAAACTAAACTCCCAGAGGCACAACATAATAAATGATCTGTGCCTTTACCCTGGAAGTTACCAGCCACTGCAACAGCCAGCATGTACTCGAGCAAACGAACAAGCACTTTGCAAGCGTTTTATGGTCAGTTTGAGCATTCACTTTTTGCAAAAGAAAACATAACATGAGATTCAGTAATAAATGAGATTGAAGTGAGCACAGTTTGCATGCATTTTGAGGACCTAACTTGTAACCTCAGAAATGAATTAGCAGGGGTGAGAGGAAACATTCTGAGACTTGTACAATCTGATCACTTATTTTTTTTAAGTGAAGTGTTGGCTAGCCTTAATTTGGCAGACTTACGGAGGCTATTATTTTTTCACATTGGCTCCCACACCCTTTGCCACAACATTTAATCTCTCTGCTTTTTGCTGCCAAGCGGAGGGTCCAGTTCTACTGTGGAGAGAGAGCCTGGATCCTCAAGCACGACAAATATCTTTTGCTGAAGCAGTTCTTGCAGGGATTTTATGTAAGAATAGAGCTGTTCTCCATCATTGAACAGCCCCATTACACTTCGTTCCCAGCATATTTTTAAAGGACCAGTAGCTGTGGTGTGCAACATTTTAAACCGCTTTCCCTTGAATACCCCCTGCCTCACTGACAATAAGTCCCTGGAATAGACCTGTAATGGGTAAGCACTTTCTAAATTGGGACTACAACCAGTTTAGGAATATCCTACAAAGCTGTCCCTGCATCGACAATGCCAGCCTTGCTGATCCATTAAGTACAACTATTCTTTAATGTTGTGTTTGCTGCTGATTCCACCAGTAATTTTGCTTTGAACTAATCCGGTCCTGCTTCATTAAGATTATTGATTGGACAATAGGTGGACTATTTTATATTGATGCTGCTAGGGAAAATGGAAGTTTTATTATAATGACTTCAAAGTTCAATGTTCACTACTACCTGAAGGAGGAGTATGTGGGATGGTGTGGTGTGGGGGGTGGGGGATGGTGGTGGTGGTAATAGGTAGTATTTGGTTTAGGGCTGGATGCTGCTGCTTATTCATCCTAGTGGGCTGCAATTTGGAACAGGCCAGTTACATTGGATTCAAACCAAGCTCTAAATTCCTCAACTAGAAATGCATTTGATATTTACTGTGTTATTAATCCAAACCCCTGATATAGTGTTGAAATAACTGTATTCTATATCCAGGTCATTAATAAAGGTTATGAAGAAGTCCCAGCATTAATCCCCAGTCAACAATGAGCATCACCAAGGTGACAAATTAATTATAAAAGGGAATGACAGAACAAAACAAAGTCTCTGGCTAGTAAGTTGTGATGAATATTTGCTTCCTAGGTTAGGGGCCTCATGTTTAGCCAAGCCCAGCTTTCTAAAAACAGAAGCTGCCATTTCTAAGATCAAATAGTATAAGTTAAATTTCCTACTACATAGCTATATTTAGCTTCTGGTTGTAAATGAGAAGCAGTTTTAAGTTTTTAAAATTGAGATGGAAAACAGTAATCAGCATGAAGTTCAAAACAGTTATGTAAACAAGCTCTGTCTATGGAGCAGACTGCCATCCCATAATACCTGGTTTATTGTTGCTCAAGAGGTGCAGTATAAGACAATGGGTTATTTAATTTGACTTGTTTCAAAACTGACAAGCTGGCTATGTTGCTTAATTTAAGAATGCTTACAGACCAGATGGAAACAAGCACTTAGCACATCACTTAGCATAACAGATCTATTAATAACTTGGGAGTTTTATGTCCTGAGAGAAGTGAGTATTACAGCATTAATTGTGAGTACCTGAGGTCTGTCTCTCCAAGAAGTTTTTAGACTGTGTAAAACGAACATCTGAGGAAATATATTCGTATGTAATGTTGAATTTGTATAAGGCATTGGTAAGGCCAAATCTGGAATATTGTGTACAGTTCTGGTCACCGAATTATAGGAAAGTTGTCAATAAAATTGAGAGAGTACAGAGGAGGTTTACTACAAGTGTTTGTAAAATGTTGCCTGGGTTTCATCTCCTAAGTTACAGAGAAAGGTTGAACAAGTTAGGTCTTTATTCTTCGGAGCGTAGAAGGTTGAGGGGGGACTTGATAGAGGTATTTAAGATTATGAGGGGGATTGATAGAGTTGACGTGGTTAGACTTTTCCATTGAGAGAGGGGAAGATTCAAACAAGAGGACATGGGTTGAGAATTAGAGGACAAAAGTTTAGGGGTAACATGAGGGGGAACTTCTTTACTCAGAAAGTGTCGTTTAAAGTTAAATTGGATAGATATATGGACAGGAAAGGAATGGAGAGTTATGGGCTGAGAGCAGCCAGTGGGACTAGGATAGGGTAAGAGTTCGGCATGGACTAGAAGGGCCCAGATGGCCTGTTTCCGTGCTGTAATTGTTATATAGTTATACGGAAATCACCTAAGTGGCAGAAAAAGGGGTGTGAATGGAGAGAGCAGTTCAGGCTTATTAGAGAAAACCAGCAGATGCTAGAAATCTAATCAACACATACAAAATGCTAGAGGAAATCAGCTGGCCAGGCAGCCTCTATGGAAAAGAGTACAGTCAACGTTTCAGGCAGGACTGAGAGCCGAGTCACAGGCTTATTAGGAATGGATTTAGGAACATCATGAAACATGAAAGAAACAATAAGTGAGCTAGAATCCATTCAAAATGTGACGGACGATTCATTACTCTGCATCATTGATATATTATCTAAGTTTATAGGAATTGTCCTTATGTTTTGGAAATCCTTTCTATTTTAGAAATGCTTTGTGATTTGAAAATGTTTAATATAGAAATCTTAATGAGTTTTAAATGTGTTTTAAGAACATTGTTTGGATATAGATGTGTATCATTGAAAATAAAACTGTGTTTTAACTTCTCCTTGGCAGGGAAGACGGATCCACCACTCAATTAATGGGTACTGGCAGTTAAACTCGCTGTGGAGAATAGCAGGGAAATGAACTAGTCTTTGAAGAATGGGTAGTCATAGTATAACTTCCCTTTAGCGAAAGTAATTGCAGCTATTTATATCCAATAAGTCTAAGGTGTTGCAGTTTAGAACTTGGCGGTCAGCAAAGCCAAAACCATCACAAAGTACTTTTTCACGTCATTTTGATTCTCTCGACCAACATTTGATATTTAGCTTTCCTAGCCCAATGGACAGAGCATTCGTTTTAGATGCTCTGACTGTTTTAAGGGCGCTTTTTTGATTGAGGAGTGGCATTGTGGCACAGCAGCTGGCATAGCTGCCTTACAGCTCCAATGCCCAGACTTTGATCCTGATCTCTGGTACTGTCTGTGTGGAGTTTGCACACTGCCTGTGACCACTAGGGCTTCTGCCAGATGCTCCAGATTCCTCGTTCATCCCAAAAGTGCACTGGTAGATTAGCTGCTTACTGTGAAGGGAAAATGATGGGCATGCAAGCGAGAAACCAAATTTAAGACTACAGAAAATTATGGAAAGGGGATGAAATGAGACTGCCAGGATTACTCTGTTGGAATCAGCATGGACCTGATAAACCAAATGGCCTCCTTTTCTGTCATAATGGGAAAGATGTCATGAAATCTTTTTCACTCAGATGGGGGTGAGCATATGGAATGAGCTGCCAAAAGAGATGTTAGAGACAGGTATCATTTAAGAAGCACTTGACGGGTATGTGGAGGGGTGGTGCTCAGAGGGACATGGTCCGAACACTGGAAATTGGGGTGAGTTGGGTGGGTATTGTGGTTAGAATCACCTCATTGGGCCAAAGGGTCTATATCCATGCTGTATTGTTCTATAACTTTTAGATCTTTCTAACGCTCTATGCCCCTGAAGTCAGCATTCTCTTCACAAAGTGCTGCTTTCAGTCTTACACTTGCTTACTGGCAGTGCACCTCTTGCTGCCCCTGGCTCATCAAATGATCCCCAGTGTTTCTATGCAAATGCAATAGCCATCCATCAGCTTATCTTTTACAGAGCAGGCTCCCAGACATCCAGGCCTGAGACTGAGTTAGCGAGATTGCGAATTAAGTGTCTGTCTGAATGCAGCTGGAGAACAACTCCCCACTTCGATAAAGGCAAATGGAAAAGTACAAACAAACTTTCTAAGAATTCTTGCTGAGAAACTTATTTTCTTACCAGTAAGACTTCAATAAATGTGATCATCTTCAGGGATGCACAAAGAGCACCAAATAAACAAATGTTCAAATCACCGAACATATACCAAATGTTAAAGTCAATAGTCATTAACTTCTGGTTAAGAAAACTATACCACTCTTTAATTTAGAAATAGTATGGGCAACAAAGTGATTTGTTTTGTGAGCATAAAGTACCATGAAGCATAACTATTATGTTTAAACTGATATCATAATCAATTAAAAATATTCCTGTTGAAAGAAACACACACTTAAAACTGATCCCCTTACAGTTGTTATGAGGTGTCAACTTCAATACCAAGGGATTTATACTGACAGCATGAACATTGCTGAGTGACATTTTCACACATGCAGTGATAAAGTGTTTTGAAAATGAGATATGTGTACAAAATAAGTGCCAATATTTGGGCCACAATAACGCTGGAACAGAACACAGCACAAACACAGTGCGTTGCAAGTAAAACATGAAACAAAATGAAATGGGGAAAATTAGTTGCATTTTAATATCTTTCCTGGCTCGAAGTGCTGGAGGGCTAACTCCATGCTGTCTTTTTAAATAATTAAAAAATAAAAAGAATATTGCTGTTTTAAACTGTTAACATTTGGCAATACAAAAATGTATCTTATATTAATTGTGTTGTATTTAAGTGGGCTTTAGTGAGAGGTATGATTAAAATAGTCTAAACTCAAATTAGCTCATAAAACAAAAAAAAATACTGAAGGAATTCAGCAAGTTAGGCTGCATTGATGGAAAGGAATGAAGGGTCAATGTTTTGGACCGAGACCCAGCATATATGGAAAGGAGTAAAGAGTTGACATTTCGGGCTGATGCCTGATGAAGGTTTCTGGCCCCAAACATCGACTCTTTATTCCTTTCCGTAGATATTACCTGACCTGCTGAGTTCCACCAGAATCTGGCATGTGTTACTCTGGATTTCCAGCATCTGCAGAATCTCTTGTGTTTATGATTAGCTCATAAAAGACTCATAAATAAAATTAATGAATGCTTTACCAAAGGGAATAAAGCAGAATGGAAGGGATTTTTTTTAAAATGCTGATTAATTGGTATATTCCAGACAAGAGGAATATTTTTCACCATTTGCGTCAGGACTGCTAACTTTATCAATAAAACTATTCTCTGTTTAGGCACGAAGGTGCAATCTCAAAATGAGCACCAGAAACAAAAATTGTGAAGCATGGGCAATTCAGAAAGAATGAAAATGAGTGCAGGTAATAGACAAGTAGAAAATATATAAATACATATAGATTTACATTTCAAGTGTAAGACAGAAGAGATGAACCAGAAAGGAAGGGATCTCTGATACATAAGTCTTCAGAAGCTTTCAAAAAAATCTGAGGTCTTAGGTTTTATATGTTAAAACACTGGAGAGAAATTCCTGTAAAATACTCCCCAATCTGTTTCCATAACCAGCAGGTGGTGAAGATCCTCAAGAAACCAAATTATTTTTCTGGGGTTTCATTACAAGGTGACAGTGGGGGATCAGAATCAGGTTTATTATTGAGAGAACACCATCAGAAATTCACAAAGATTGGGTACAAAAGGACATTCCTAAAACCTTTGACCTACTTGGTTGGGCCCTAAATAAAATATTGGGTCCACAATGGACAGTTGCAACAAAGTCATTGTGAGGTCATTGAAGAGAATTTGCAACTGGGTTCCAAATGTGCCATACATTGGTTGCAAGAAGAGGTTAGAAAAATGTTTATTTCAACGAAGAGAATGTTTCATAAAATTATGCTAAATCAGGAGGAGCTATGATTGAGGGATAATTCATTAGCGAATTAGATACTTTCCAAATTTTTTTTTGTATCGGAAGTCATTGTGGAGGAGTCCCTTCCAGCTCTTTAAGCCACACTTCCCAGCAATCCTATGATTTAATCCTAGCCTAATCATGGGACAATTACAATGACTATCAATTGGTACATATGTCTTTGGACTGTGGGAGGAAACTGGAGCACCAGGAGGAAACCCATGAGGTCATGGGGAGAATGTGCAACCTCCTCAAAGGCAGGAGCAGGAGTTACATCCGTGTCGCTGGGACGGTAAAGTGCTGTGCTAACCATTACGCCACCATGCACCCCGGATTTAAGCATACGATCTTTAAATACTTGAGTGTTCCATGTCTAAAGAATGGAAGTAGAGGTTACAACGTTTATTTGTGAAGTTTCCTGTTAGCAATGTTTCCTCTAATTTGCACAGACCAAGCATTGTTCTGAGTGGAAAGTTTTTATATGGCCTGAAAACTGTGTGGTACTTTAAATTAACATTATATAAAAGAAAATTCCAGCTGCAAGGCAACAAGGGCTATGTGCATGGGAATATTTCACTTACTGAGCAGTCCTGCACCCATGAAGCTTAGAGAGAACTGTGCCTGTTAGAAACAATGGCGCAGGTAGGATTCATATCACTATCACCATTATGTGTCATGTTATATGATGTAGGCAATCGTGGTCTTGACCATGGTTGTTCTTGGCAAATTTTTCTACATTAGTGGTTTGCCATTGCCTTCTTCTGGGCAGTGTCTTTTCAAGACCCTGTCCATTATCATCATCAATTGTCTGCCTGGTGACAATGGTCGCATAACCAAGGCTTGTGATATGCACCAGCTGCTCTTGCAGTCCATCACCTGCTCCCATGGCTTCGCATGACCCTGATTTGGGGGGTGGGGGTGGGGTTCGCTGGTTTGCTAAGCAGGTACTACACCTTGCCCAAGAGTGACTTGCAAGGCTAGTGGAGGGAAACAGCACCTTACATCTCCTTTGATAGAGACATATTTCCACCCCGCCACCCTAGAATCCAGAACAACTGTTAAAAAGGAACCAGGAAAATTACTACAAAAATATATGTGTTTGGGAGAACATTAGAGAGAAATGGCTTATCCTTTTGAGTTGCTAAGGTACAGTGGGAAAATATAAGCAGGAATAGATCACTTGGCCATCTGCCTCAATAAGATAAAGGCTCATCTGCTTTCCTGTTTACTCAGAGTAACAATACACCCTCACACTTTTGAGGTAATTGTCTACCTCTATCTTAATAAAATTCCAAGACTGTGCTGACACTATCCTTTGAGGAAGAGTTCCAATGGCTCATGACACAGAGAAGACAAAAATTAACTTCATCTCTGTTTTATATCTCAGCTTCATCTCTACTCCATACTTGCTTAATTATTGCACATTGACATTTAGAGCAGCAATGCAGATCCTCCATCTCTGTCTGCATAGAAGAATTCTTCATTGCTGTTTTTCCACCTGTAACGGTTGTTAGCCCTGAGTTGAACCTTCGAACCTAGAGGACAGGTGGACCACTCTTCTTCTGGCCTTTACCCTTTGACCTGTTTGACCTGGGTGACTCTATCAGAGCCAAAGCATAAGGCCCTGCCTCTAGCCGACAGAGCTCTCCAGGTCACTGAGGCACACAAGCCTCCAAACTGCTATGACAAGGTACTGGTCCGCTGCATGATCCCATACTTCCCCTGCACTAATTATTTTGTTTCTATTATGTTCAAGAAAGAGAAACACATTCTTACTAAGATATGAGTGGCATGGTAGCGTAGAAGTTAGCACACACAACACTTTACAAGACCATCAACCTGGGTTCAATTCCTGCCGCTGACTGTAAGGAATTTGTACATTTTCCCTGTCACTGCATTGATTTCCTCCAGGTCCTCCGGTTTCCTGCCACTGTCGAGAGATATACCAGTGGGTAGTTAATTAGTTATCATAAATTGCCCTGTGATTAGGCTAGCATTAAATCAGAGGATTGCTGGGCGGAGCAGCTTGAATAGCCAGAGGGATCTTTTCCACGCTGTATGTCAATAAATAAATTAATTTATTAAACTTAGTATACTAATCATCATTTAGCTTGAGGAAGGAATGAGAAACAAGCTGAGTTTGAAGATTTTGAAAAAATCATTTATGGTATAGCAACACACATCAAAGTTGCTGGTGAACGCAGCAGACCAGGCAGCATCTCTAGGAAGAGGCGCAGTCGACGTTTCAGGCCGAGACCCTTCGTCAGGACTAACTGAAGGAAGAGTGAGTAAGGGATTTGAAAGTTGGAGGGGGAGGGGGAGATCCAAAATGATAGGAGAAGACAGGAGGGGGAGGGATAGAGCCAAGAACTGGACAGGTGATAGGCAAAAGGGGATACGAGAGGATCATGGGACAGGAGGTCCGGGAAGAAAGACAAGGTGGTGGGGGGGAACCCAGAGGATGGGCAAGGGGCATATTCAGAGGGACAGAGGGAGAAAAAGGAGAGTGAGAGAAAGAATGTGTGTATAAAAATAAGTAACAGATGGGGTACGAGGGGGAGGTGGGGCATTAGCGGAAGTTAGAGAAGTCGATGTTCATGCCATCAGGTTGGAGGCTACCCAGACAGAATATAAGGTGCTGTTCCTCCAACCTGAGTGTGGCTTCATCTTTACAGTAGAGGAGGCCGTGGATAGATGTGTCAGAATGGGAATGGGATGTGGAATTAAAATGTGTGGCCACTGGGAGATCCTGCTTTCTCTGGCAGACAGAGCGTAGGTGTTCAGCAAAGCGGTCTCCTAGTCTGCGTCAGGTCTCGCCAATATATAAAAGGCCACATCGGGAGCACCGGACGCAGTATATCACCCCAGCCAACTCACAGGTGAAGTGTTGCCTCACCTGGAAGGACTGTTTGGGGCCCTGAATGGTGATAAGGGAGGAAGTGTAAGGGCATGTGTAGCACTTGTTCCGCTTACACGGGTAAGTGCCAGGAGGGAGATCAGTGGGGAGGGATAGGGGGGACGAATGGACAAGGGAGTCACGTAGGAAGCGATCCCTGCGGAATGCAGAGAGAGTGGGGGAGGGAAAGATGTGCTTAGTGGTGGGATCCCGTTGGAGGTGGCGGAAGTTACGGAGAATAATATGTTGGACCCGGAGGCTGGTGGGGTGGTAGGTGAGGACCAGGGGAACCCTATGCCTAGTGGGGTGGCAGGAGGATGGAGTGAGAGCAGATGTACGTGAAATGGGGGAGATGCGTTTAAGAGCAGAGTTGATAGTGGAGGAAAGGAAGCCCCTTTCTTTAAAAAAAGAAGACATCTCCCTCATCCTAGAATGAAAAGCCTCATCCTGAGAGCAGATGCGGCGGAGACGGAGGAATTGCGAGAAGGGGATGGCGTTTTTGCAAGAGACAGGGTGAGAAAAGGAATAGTCCAGATAGCTGTGAGAGTCAGTAGGCTTATAGTAGACATCAGTGGATAAGCTGTCTCCAGAGACAGAGACAGACATAAAGATCTAGAAAGGGGAGGGAGGTGTCGGAAATGGACCAGGTAAACTTGAGGGTAGGGTGAAAGTTGGAGGCAAAGTTAATAAAGTCAACGAGTTCTGCATGAGTGCAGGAAGCAGCGCCAATGCAGTCGTCGATGTAGCGAAGGAAAAGTGGGGGACAGATACCAGAATGGGCACGGAACATAGATTGTTCCACAAAACCAACAAAAAGGCAGGCATAGCTAGGACCCATACGGGTGCCCATAGCTACACCTTTAGTTTGGAGGAAGTGGGAGGAGCCACTGTTGTTTGTATTTGCATTTATCGTATATACTACTCTCACTCATTCTCAACTCATCAGAAAGATTCCAGCATCAAACTATAAATTTCCTCAATGATTTCATGCTATTTATGTAAGGGGTTTCTTCTTTTATGTTATTGCTAAGGCTAATAAAATGGCTTCTTTGTTATCTTAAAAATAAAATGGCTTCTCTGTGATGTTAACTGCTGAGACAGTGGTTCTCTCTCTAGCAGCTTGTTTGGGTTATATTACTAATAACGAGAATTGTATTCATTTGCTAACCAATTGGGATAGGTGTTATCCTTTCTTGTGTGTCTGTAAGCTATTGTTTTCATGGGCTTTGGGGGAGAAGGCGAGATAGGGACAGAGAGAGGAGACATGATGCTGTAAGCTGGGCGACGGAATGGACCCCGAGCAGGAGACCGAGGCCCAGGGTCTTCGGCGAGGAGAGGAGACGAGGACAGAATCGTGTGGAGCATCTGGTCGACCACCGTGGTTGCTCCCAGGCAGTGGGTCCAGGAGGTCGGAGGGGATCGAATGGTGGAAAGAAGACTCTGTTAATTGACCCCCAACGGTTGTGCACGAAGTGGTTGAACTTTGATAAGTTTGGCACTTTTTACTTTCGTTTTATATTTTATCTCTATTAATTACATAGTTCCAGTAAGATCTATAAAGTGTGATCATTTAATTGCATATGGTGTATTGTCTGTTATTTGGCAGGGTAATCCACACAAACTTGATTACCCAGTTTGGCGGGCTGAAGGCTGCTCCCCCTAGACGAAAGCAAGCTGAGTGAGCCTGAGGCTTACCAGGGGGCTACATTTAGAAGAAGTATCACTTTTTCATTAACAAGAGTTCCTGACAGCAACTCTAAATTTATCAGAATGCAATATTTATTGAGCGTTTTACAACTGTGAAACACAACAACACCATTGCATGAAATTACTCGGCTACTTTAATAATATAAATCAGTTTATCTTAAATTGGCTAATTCCTTTATAAGAAAAAAACAAAAGTCTCTGGAAAATCAACCATTTCATTACAGCTGTGACCCATGATGCCACAGATTAGCCTTGTGACGCCTCCCCACATTTCCAGACATGAATGGCTCCTTTGTGCCTGAGTGACCCGATTGGGCATGTTACTTGAGCAAAATCTCCTCCTCTGCATGTTGTTACTGAATCATTTACATTCAACTAAAAAAATTCTTATTCACCCGTCATAGTGAAATACAGTGATTTAAAACTGCAGCACAAATTCAATACACATACTTTGGTAATTTCATTTAAAATTCCTTCTATTTGTGGACGGCACTAACCAATTCTGGCCGTGTTGTCCATCCATTGTTGCCCGGGAACAATGGGCCAGATAGGGCTGACTCCAAACCATTGACTCCACTCACGTTTTCCCTGGCACATCCAGCCCATCTGCACCTTGGCTCATGGCTAATCAATTACATTCGGGGCAGAGATTCTAACATGTGCAGCTTAAGACAGCAGCCAATGCACAGCAACTTCCCAAACTTAAAAGAGCAAAGAATGATTGGTTATGTGGAACTGACTGAGAGAAGAATATCAGTGGAAGCATCAGCTGAGCATTGCCAGAGTATCTCACAAAATCCATAAGAACCTGCAGACAGGGCCTTGGTGTAATGCCCCCTCAGAAGGGCAGTGCCAGAAACCTTGGATGAATTACGAGGTCAAGTCCCTTTTAAAGGCTAGAGCTGCGGCTTTTAGGTCCGGGTCACTACACGGAATCCAGGTGTGAACTCCGGAAAGCCATTAAGGATACCAAGAGGCAATATCGAGCCAAGTTGGAAGCCCAGGCTAACCAGGGAGATGCCAGTAGACTACGGCAGGGTCTAAATGAGATCACTGGGCGCAAAGAAAAGGCTGGGAATATCAATAACTGTGGCGCTTCTCTTTCTGAGGAACTTAACGTATTCTACACAAGATTCGAACAGAAGAGGAGCGTCCCACTCCCTCCGGATGAACCGGACCTGGTGTCATCGAGATTCATCGTCACCGAGGAGGACTTTAGAAGGGCCTTCCTGAAGATAAATCCAAGGAAGACGACGGGCCCAGATGGCATCCCGGGACGGGTTCTCCAGACCTGTGCAAGTGAGCTAGCTGGAGTGTTTGCTGACATCTTCAACTGCTCCTTGCTTCAGTCTAAGATCCCCTCGTGTTTTAAGAAGGCAACGATAATCCCAGTGCCGAAGAAGAGCAAGGTGGCATGCCTGAATGACTATCGACCTGTGGCTCTGACATCAATTGCTATGAAGTGCTTCGAGAGATTGGTTATGGCACACATCAACCACAGCCTACTGGTCAACCTCGACGCTTTGCAACTCGCCTACCGGAGCAACAGGTCAATGGCAGATGCCATCTCTCTGGCCCTACGTTCCTCCTTAGAACACCTGGAGAATAAAGACGCATACGTAAGGCTCCTTTTCATTGACTACAGCTCTGCCTTTAATACCATCATTCCAAATAAACTGATTCCTAAGCTCTGGAACCTGGGCCTTAGCACTCAGAACTGCAGCTGGATCTTCAACTTCCTCACAGACAGGACCCAGGCTGTAAAAATAGGGGACAAGCTCTCCTCTACAATCACTCTGAGCACCGGTGCCCCAAAAGGCTGTGTACTCAGCCCCCTGCTGTACTCACTGTACACCCATGATTGTGTAGCTAAGTTTCCACCAAACTCAATATATAAGTTTGCTGATGACACAACAATTGTAGGCCATATCTCGGGTAATGATGAGTTTGAGTACAGAGAGGAAATTAAGAACCTGGTGGCAGGGTGCGAAGACAATAACCTATCCCTCAACGTCAGCAAGACGAAGGAATTGGTTGTTGACTTCAGAAGGAGTAGCGGACCACATGACCCAATTTACATCGGTGGTGCGCAAGTAGAACAGGTCAAAAGTTTTAAGTTCCTCGGGGTCAATATGACAAATGACCTGACTTGGTCCAACCAAGCAGAGTCCACTGCCAAGAAGGCCCACCAGCGCCTTTACTTCCTGAGGATGCTGAAGAAATTTGGCCTGCCCCCTAAAACCCTCACTAATTTTTATAGATGCACTGTAGAAAGCATTCTTCTAGGGTGCATCACAACCTGGTATGGAAGTTGTCCTGTCCAAGACCGGAAGAAGCTGCAGAAAATCTTGAACACGGCGCAGCACATCACACAAACCAATCTTCCATCCTTGGACTCACTTTACACCGCACGCTGTCGGAGCAGTGCTGCCAGGATAATCAAGGACATGACCCACCCAGCCAACACACTTTTCGTCCCTCTTCCCTCCGGGAGAAGGCTCAGGAGCTTGAAGAATCGTACGGCTAGATTTGGGAACAGCTTCTTTCCAACTGTGATAAGACTGCTGAATGGATCCTGACCCGGATCTGGGCCGTACCCTCCAAATATCCGGACCTGCCTCTCGGTTTTTTTGCACTACCTTACTTTCCATTTTTCTATTTTCTATTTATGATTTATAATTTAAATTTTTAATATTTACTATCGATTTGTATTCCAGGGAGCGTGAAGCGCAGAATCAAATATCGCTGTGATGATTGCATGTTCTAGTATCAATTGTTTGGCGACAATAAAGTATAAAGTATTGTACTGTTGTAATCCCAACACTTACTCTTGTCTGCACTGCTCCAGAATATGTGAATCCTGCATCAGCATCCATAGCCACCTGAGGGCGCACCAATACACAACCCCTTAAGGCTGATTTATACTTGTGCGTCAAATGTCTGCCGTAGGTAGGGCGCACCCTACGCTGTAGCCTAACGCGCACCTCTCCCAAAATGTAACTATGTGTCGCGGCAACGCAGACCGAACAACTGTGATTGGTCCGCTTGGTAGCATCGCATTTCCTCCTACGCTGCAATAGCTTCCCATTGGGCGACTGAAGGGCAGGGAAGGAACTCTGGCTGCAATGCTTCCCATAAAGCTTTACAGACCTCCGAAATTATGAAGGACTCTGTGCTTGACGCCAGTTTGTAGCTAGCTGCTACAGCCTGTTGACTTCCTCCTGAAGCTAAAACTCGAATGGTGATTGCCAGTCTCAGAGTATACTGTGCGTACACTGATGCAAAATAAATGGTTGGAGACGATGAACCAAATCGTCAAATCTACCTGCCGACATCCGAAAATATTTGAAATGCATTTCCTCGTCTATGTCTCTCAGTGGCCGGACAAGCACAGAAAATTCACCCTCCTTCAGTTTCAGTCGCCATTGTCTGAAGTTTGAGTTTCTTCATGTTGAGTTTCAACATGAAGAAACTCAACACAGTGGCATAGAAACCCCACCGCCAACTAGCGTTTTGGCAGTGAATTGCAGAGTGACGCGGACACACAAACGCACAAGTATAAATGCTCACAACGGCGTAGCCCACTTGCGTACGCTGCAGCGTAAACTAGTACGCACAAGTATACATCAGTTTTAAGGAGAACATCATACTCCACTCAAGTGATCACACTTACTATTGTAATCACTGAAGTTGCAACCGGAGATTTGCATAAGCTAACACCTCTTTGTCAGTGGTGGAGTGCTACCCATCAGCAAACCGGAAGCATCATCAATTGCATTTCTGTTACAAGAGATAATTCTCCTTCTGTTCATTATTTTTTTCAGTTCTACTATTGTCAACTCAAATGTCCATTTCTAACTTAGCCCGTTCTTAAAACATCAACCATTTTTTAATTTCTTTGTTTTAACTCCCATGTTTTCTTTTTAGCCAGTTTATGTTTTTCCGCAAGCTAGACCATGTCCTTTTCCTTGTGACTGATGATGGGTTGACTTCCAGTGAATCTGCTGACTCCTACAATTTGACTTTTGCTTCTCGGAGCGCTCCGAGTTTCTGCCGTAGGCTTCTAAGCACCTTTTATGTGCCCTTGACGGGACTGTTATCCAATTACACGGCTGTTCAGTCTGATGTTACCATAAGTTTTAGGATGTCATCAGGATTAAACGGTGACAGGATTTTCCTGAATGTGCAGCATTTTAAGTCTGTCAAAGTGGTGTCAGTTAACAAAAGATTCCTCCACTCCAGATTGTACAGGAATGCTGAACTGTTGTGCCCATCGACATATGGTCCAGTGAATGGTTACAAAGTTGAAACAGATCTGTATAAAACATTCAACACAGTTTTTCTCAGTGCCAAGGAACATAAATGGGATTAAGATTTACTATAGGTATCTGCAAAGACAAACAATCTTAAATTGGAATCTCATTCTCAGAATGGAAGACAGATAATTTTAGTATGTAAAATTGATACAATATATAAACAATGCAAGGATGATTGGTAAAACACTATGGAGACTATTTTTAGAGTATCAGGTGCAAAGACACTGTTTCAAACTATGAAAAAAACTCTACAGGGGTGTTTCCCAACTTTTTTTTAAGCACAGTGCCCCCTTAAAGCACAATATACTTTCCGGTACCTCCAGAGTGTAAAAACATGTTTACCAAATGCTAATATGAGAAAAGTGATTCTGCTTTCAACTTTTGTTTGCCTTTAAAACTAGCTTACACAGTACCTGTGTGCTGTACACCAGCTTCCATATCAATGTAATCCTTGAGCTTGAAAATTTTTAGCATGAGTTGAAATATCTGATTCAAGTTGTGACAGCGAAAGCCTTAAGTCCCCATGCATAACAATGTCCAAGCAGTTTCTGTTTTTCATGAGTGTGTGATTCATTGCACTGAAGCCTCTTTCAACAAGGTAGGAGGATGGAAGTGAAATGAAGAGCAGTTCGGTTCTTCTCCAAAGACCTGGAAACTTCATATGACAATGTAGCCACACACCACAAAAGCTGGCTTTTTTGAAAAGCATTTTGGCTTCTTTATCATTGTGAATTTTGATAACTTTTTCCTGCAAGCTCTTTTCCTGTTCCTCCATCCTACAAAGAAATGGGTTAATTACCTAGTCCAGAATTTCCAGATTGAATCAATTCTGAAAATCCTCCTTCAATGTTTGCAGGTGTAAGCAGTACTCTTGCAAATCATCGTCTGTGAAAGTAAGTGCCATACTTTCCATGTAGGGAAACTGTGAGAACATTCTTCTCCCAATGTTTTGCTTCTATATTTCCAAATTTCTGATAAAAGTGGACACTGCACTTTTGGCCTGGATTAAATTGAAATTCTCAGCCTGCAGTTTCATATTTAGAATGTTCATTTTGTCAGCTAGGTATGCCACATCTCCACGGAGAAGTTCAATCTTGTTTCCCAAGCTCTTGTTGACTTTGAGTAAAAATTCAACCAGTGTCAAAAAGATCAAAGAAACATTTTAAGCAGCCGCCTTTTGACAGCCAACATACTTTAGTGTGAAGAAACAAATGTTTCAACTCTTCATTCTCATCTTGGCATAACAGGCAAAAGATTCTGCTATTTAATGGATGAGCTTTAATTTTACTGATAGCAGATATTACAAGAGTCAACCTTGCAAAAAGTCGCTGGCTGAGGTTTTCGGCTGTGAGACATTGACAACAAATTACACAATGGAGTGCAAACAGACTTGAACTTTCTTTTTTCTTAATTGCCACTAAACCAGCATGGCAACCTGTCATATATGGTGCTCTACCTGTTGCACAAGAAATCATGTTCCTAATTGGCATTCTTGTATCATCAATATATATCTTGAGCTAGATTGATTCTCCGTTGGTATTTGTTTTAAACTTTTTACAAAAGTGAGTCTCTTCATAAACTTTTCCATTTTTGATCAGCCATACTTATGCCATTAGCAAAGCCTTGTTTTCTCACATAGTTGACTCATCCATTTGTATCCCAAATTTTGTTTTTTTGGTAGCTCTGTGCATAGTTGATACTTAATGCCTTCACTCATTTTGCCAATATGGCAGGTTACAGAGTTATAACTCTGAGGAATTGACTTTAACATACTGGTATCCATATTGAGGACTGTGGTGAGCATTTTTGATACAGCAGGCATTATTAATCATTCACCAATTGTATGAGATTTATCACACTTTGCTATCATTTTGGAAACGTTATAAGAAGCAATGAAACCACTATCAAGGTCATTTTTAGCTTTCTTGGCAAATGACTTGAGTGCACAATGCTTTTCAAATGCTTCCTTCATCTTCTGGAACTGAGTAATACCCTAAGGAGCCTTTTCATGGTGTTTTTCACAGAAGTGTTTCTGCAAACTTGACACTTTCATGGCTTCATTAGACAGGACAGTATTGCAAATAAGACACTTGGGCTGTCGCTGATCTGATGGGAACAGAATAAAGCCATACTCCAGGTATGTAACATTGTATTGTCACACTTTCTGTAGTTTTTGTTTCTTAGCAGGATTGGAATACAAGACTTCGCTGCCTTCAGACTCATAGAGATTGCACCGTCCGTATTTATCCATCATTAACGGGGCTAAATTGAAATAAAAAAATTAACACAAACTGGGAATGCCTATGGGATGTTGACAACAGTGGTGAGTTGACACGGATGGGACGATGGTAGCGGAACGCAAAGGTGAAGTGAGGCGAAGATGAAGATGATCACAATAGCGAAAATTACATTGATAAGGACTCAGACTGGAATCTGAATGTTAGTCAGGGTAGAGCTGGTGTTCGGCAAGCTACCTTTATACTATTCCTGTAAGTGCGATTGCCCAATCATGTAAGGTCTCATAATCCCCAAAGATGGTTCCTGACCACATATAAAGCCAAGATCACTTTGAGCGTCTCAAGAGGAATCCTCGGGGTCGGCAGGTTCACTGATTGGCTCCATTTCGCCATTAGGTTCCGGCCAGTGCTGTATCGTTATGCGACCTGTTTTCCATAGATCTGCAGAGAAGTTGAGAGGGTGTACTTGACCTACCAACTATTAAATTGCATGAAGTTGTTCTGTTCCACAAGTCAAGGGGAACTGTTGGGCACCCTGATGCTAATTTATGCATCCTCAATAATATCTGTTTGGTTGCTAAGGTCGGATGAGATTGCCAAGTTTCAGATGCATAGTGACAATGAGTGCTCACTGCCTGCAGAGTTATGCTTCTTCCTGTGTTCCAGGGTCTCATCCTTTTACCTGGAAGTGCCTGCAATGCTAACGGTCGGTCTGATCTCGTGCCTCACGTTAGGGTGCCATTTCCCACCCCACTTCCAAGTATCTTGAATGCTCCCTGACGACTTCTTTCTCCCTTAATGCCTCCTTAGGACACATACTGCCCCCGTTGGGAATCACTGGTCTACACTGTTTCTGGCTTCCCTATATCTTGATACACTATGGTGAATTTAAGCTCTCCACCAGTTGGAAAGTAGCACACGATGTCACTGGCCAGGCTTCAGAGAGCTTTAAGAAATTGCACTGCAATACTGAGAGCAGAAGTGATCATTAAAAATAGAATTTTCAAAGCAATTGTGGGAGCAGCCAGAGAGTGGTAGTAGGGGTTTGCCTCTCTGACTCGAGGTTATGCCACAGGGATCAGTGCCGGGTCCATTGTTATTCGTCATCTATGTCAACAATCTAGATGATAATGTGGTTAACTGGATCAGCAAATTTGCGGATGACACCAAGATTGGGGGTGTGGTGGACAGCAAGGAAGGTTATCGTGGCTTGCAGAGGGAACTGGACCAGCTGGAACAATGGGCTGAAAAATGGCATCTGGAATTTAATGCCGACAAGTGCAAGGTGCTGCCCTTTGGAAGGACCAGCCAGGGTAGGTCTTACACAGTGAATGCTGGGGCACTGAGGAGGGCGGCAGAGCAGAGCGGTCATTGAAAGTGGCGCTGCAGGTAGATAGGGTTGTACAGAAAGCTTTGGGCACATTGGCCTTCATAAATCAAAGTATTGTGTACGGGAGAAGGGATGTTATGATGAAGTTGTATAAGGCATTGCTGAGGTCTTATTTGGAGTATTGTGTGCAGTTTTAGTGACCTACCTAAATGAAAGATGTACGTAAGGTTGAAAGAATACAGAGAAAATTTACAAGAATGTCGCCATGTCTAGAGGATCGGAATTATAAGGAAAGATGGAATAGGTTAGGACATTATTCCTTGGAATGTAGAAGATCGAGAGGAGATTTGATAGAAGTATACAAAAGAATGAGGGGTATAGATACCATAGGGTAAATGCAAGCAGACTTTTTTCACTGAGATTGGGTGGGACTACAACTAGAGGTCATGCATTAAGGGTGAAAGCAGGAAAGTTTGAGGAGGACATGAGGGGAAACTTCTTCACCTCAGAGGGTCAAGTGCAGAACAAGCTGCCAACGCGTGGTACATGCAAGATTTATCTCAAAGTCTAAGCGAAGTTTGGATAGGTACATGGATGGTAGGGGTATAGAAGGCTATGGCCCGGTTGTGGGTCGATGGAAGTAAGCAGTCTCAATGGGTCAGCATGGACTGGAAGGGCTGAAGGGCCTGTTTCTGTGCTGTACTTTTTTATGACTCTATGACTGTGTGGCTCCAAGTTCTATCCAGGAGAAGAATTGGATAGTCTTTGGCAATTTGCATCATTTTAGCAGATTCGAAGAAAAACTCTTGACTAGCTGGGAGGAAATTATCTTCTGTACGGTGGCCAGTGCAAGGATTAGAGACACATTTAGCCTTGTGTTATCCATGGTTATCAATCAAGATTTTGACAGCCCTTATTGGACCTTTGAGAATCTCATGCCAGGGCCTAAAGGCTGTCTTTGCACCAAACACTGCAAGCTCACACAAGCCTTATAGTTCCCAAGAAAACGCCATATCTTGCCTGGTGAGGGCCCTTAATAATGGATGACGTCTTCGAGAGCCACCAGCTTTGGCAGCTGTTCTCGGTGGTGGTGAGGCTAGTGCCCATGATGGGGCCTGAAGACAGCTATTTACCCTGTGCCATCAGATTTCTGAATAGTCCATGCACACTACTTTACTATTCCTCTTTTGGTGGGGTGGAGATACAGATACATCTCTAGCAAAGAAGGTGTAAGATGCTCCTTCCCTTTGCTAGCCTGCAGGTCAATCTTGAGCAAGGACTAGCATCTGCTTATCCCCGGATTAGGGTCATGTGAAGCCACGGGAACAGGTGTTGGATGGTCGTATGGGCAGCTGGTGCATATCAAGTCCTAGTTATGTGACAGCCCTCTGAAGCCTTAATATCCTAAATGTTGGTGCCTCCATGCAACCAGTCAAGAATGCTCTCCACCGCCCATCTGTAGAAATTTACTAGTCTTTGGTGACGTATCAGAACTCCTCAAACTCCCAATGTAGTAAAGCCGCTAGTGTTTCTTTCATTATGGTTGAATCAATACGTTGAGCCCAGGGTAGATCGTCTGAGATCTTGTTACCCAGGAACTTGAAGCTGTCACCATTTCCACTGTTGACACCTCAATGAAGGCTGGTGTTTGTTCTTCCAAATTCCCCTTCTTGAATAAACTCCTTGGTCTTCCTGACATTGAATACAAGTTGCTGTGACAGTCATAGTTGTAAAGAGAGCAGAGGGAATACAGCAGTAATATTATTATTGAGGATTCTTAATGAAAGTTGTGAACTTTATTTTCCAAATGGCAAGTCCTTGACTCTCACTCAGAAATTCAGTTGGATTAGACCAAAAAAAAAGAGGGTTCTACTAGGCTCTGATCAAAAGTCTTGTGAAGTAACCAAATGCGAGTTAGCTAACCTAGATACAGAGACAGAGGTTGGGTGACCTTCAGACCTTGGGATCTTTGACCACCTTGCAGCTTTGCTATTTAAAATAGCTGGGGAGTGCTTCTGTTAAAATGTCCCCCTGTTCTTCCCTGTGTCTGATTTGCAAACATTGTTACTACTGTCAGTTAGCATGAAAATTCAGCACATAGGATCAGAACTCAGGAACTTAGTGAGCTCGGGATATTGCACCATTGTGTCTATGCATCTAAGGGAATATTCCTCATGCCCTCGACAAACAGTTGCATCATTGGATTTTGATGTTTGGAGTTTGACTGAGCTTTTAATCAGTTTTAATAACTAACTGAAACAGATTATGACAATCTTTAAATCTCTGTTGAAACCCAGAAGCTTAAAATAGTCCATTCACAGCTAAGTCTGCTGGTCAAAAGAATTTTAAGCTTTTCTGCTTGTGGTTATATTTCTAAATAAGTCTGGAAATAGACGTGAAATTGCAGGGGAAGGCAGGGGTGCTGAACTTGCACAGTGTTCAGTTAATTGGCCGGTTTGTTACCAGCATGCCTGATAGTACTGTCTACACATACTGTACACTCAGGCTGAGTGGGACTTCTCTTCTTTTCCCCGAGCCAGTCCCACTTGCTCTGGATATCAGCTCTCCAGAGAAAAATAAGTTTCATAAGGTTGTTACAACCGGGAAAGGTGGTGGAAATCAGCTCCCACTACCTAATAAATGATCCCAATGGTGTATATCTCAAACAGCCTCTGACAATCAAGTCCAGCTCCTGGCTTTTGTGTGTGGCTTAGCTACTAGTTCGGTGGAACCATTTCTACTGACAGGAGACGGGGCAAAGGTGTGTTACTGATGCCTTAAAACTGGTTGCTTTGGGCATATGGGGCTCATCAGCCATGGTTGGCAGCTCATCTAGAATGAAAAAGTTCCAAATTAGTTGAAAGGCGTGGAGAGAGTGGATGTGGCAAAATTGTTTCCCATGGTGGGTGAGTCTAGTACGTGAGGGCATGACTTAAGGATTGAAGGGCACCCATTCAGAACAGAGATGCGAAGAAATTTTTTTAGCCAGAGGGTGGTGAATCTGTGGAATTTGTTGCCACGGGCGGCAGTGGAGGCCAAGTCATTGGGTGTATTTAAGGCGGAGATTGATAGGTATCTGAGTAGCCAGGTCAACAAAGGTTATGGTGAGAAAGTGGGGGAGTGGGACGAAATGGATCAGCTCATGATAAAATGGTGGAGCAGACTCGATGGGCCGAATAGCCAACTTCTGCTCCTTTGTCTTATAGTCTTATAGTCATGTGTGTGTGTGTGTATATATATATATATATATATTCTGGTTAAATGGGAGACATGGGGACCGGTACATATTGACCTAATTAAGTGGCTGCCCCAATTAGCAAATCATGGAAATAGCTAAAAAAGTAAAAAGAATACAACCTACCATTTGTCCTAGCATGCGAGGTCAGATCCGGAGAATTGGACAGACAAGCTCAACAATGAGATCCAACAGGCAAGAAGGCAGTTCTGTGACGCTTTGAGGCGAGCGAAGGGCATAATACAGCACAGAAGTAGTCGTGGTTATCCACTGTAACCAAGGAAGACTCCAGTTTGTGATGACTACTCATACCACTGGACCCAGACTTCTGAGACAGAGAGAGTGGAATTGTCCCAGCGTCATAGCTTTTCCATTTTAAAAACACTCCCACACAGGTTTCACTGTCATCATCAGATATGACAGACAACCAACATGCTACCATGTTCTTTTTTTAGTGTAAATAAACATGAAAATAAGTGTAGACACCCAGTGACAATAACGGACTGCCTTCATACAATGCTTTTGATGATTGCATCCTTCATATCTTCATTTTTGTTGTAACATTCAAGATGATTGTTGCTGCCTTCAAAGTCTTTGTAGTGCCTAATTTGTAACTTGTACAAATTTTGTAATTTTGTAAGTTTTTGTAACTTGTACACTTTCTTTGTACGTAGTGCCTAACATTTTCACTCATGGCCGTTTTAGGCATCTTCAAGCCCGATTGCTTGATACCACAGTGAGCAAACCAATTGTGAAATTCGCACCGACAGTCAGTGACAAAAATCACTGATTTTTGAACACAACACATGCAACTGACCGTCATTTAAAAAATGCAAACAACAGGAATTCTGCAGATGCTGGAAATTCAAGCAACACACATCAAAGTTGCTGGTGAACGCAGCAGGCCAGGCAGCATCTCTAGGAAGAGGTACAGTCGACGTTTCATCAAACAAAACTTTCCATAAGATGTACTTTCAAATCTCTTACTAACTCTTCCTTCAGTTAGTCCTGACGAAGGGTCTCGGCCTGAAACGTCGACTGTACCTCTTCCTAGAGATGCTGCCTGCCTGCGTTCACCAGCAACTTTGATGTGTGTCATTTAAAAAATGTTCACTCAAAGCATGGTGTAGTGTCTGATGGCCACACAAGTGCACGTGATTGACATGAGTTAGAAACTGTTTGGCAACAGTCTCCTGTTCCAATTGAGCAGCATAGTGTCGCAAATAAACAAAGGGAATCCTGGCTATTTCCTCAATTAGTTTTTGTTCTTTAAGAGTTGGCCCAAATGAGTGGATGCCTTGATTAACTGATGGTGCAATTAACTGGAATCCACTGTATATACATATTTCTTTTCTCCATTTGTAAGGGGTTTGGGAAAATGCATTGTTTAGAGAATTGCCACAATGCATCCAAGTCAAGGAACAATGCAGAATGTTGTGCCCAGGTCTCTATGAATAAGCCAATTTCCTAATGGGGCCTTAAACTGGAAGCTACGTCTCTCGGGAGATTCATGACCCAATGCCTTATGATCCTTGAACCAGATTGTTTGGCGACAATAAAGTATAAAGTATAAAGATAACAGAAATCATCGATAGGCAATAAATAAATTTTGCAAATGTCTTTAATGTCTGGGAATGGACCCACAAAATGGGCAGTTCTGGCCTCTGTTTCCCACTCACTGAATAAATGCAACAATCTCCACTGTCCATGCTAAACTGGTTCTATCTTCCAGCACCAGTTAAACATCACGTTGTTGGGCATTTTCCAGGAATTAGATTTTGGCCAAAGAACAAACATACTGTAATCTTATATAGAAAAATCGATGGCTATGTGGGAGGGAAGTCTTAGATTGATCTTAGATTTCATATTTCAGCACAACATTGTGGGCTGAAGGGCCTGTACTGAGTCATTATATTCTACGCTATGATATATCCCCAAACATAAGCATGTGGGCGATTATGTACATTAAGCAGAGACTTCCTTTAAACTTAAAATGTGCAATATACTGTATAATCAGTGGATTAAAACATTTAATGAATTACCTGAATCTCCTAAAAAATCTATAAACTTGTTGCCAACTATTTTTGATAATAATCCATGTTTAATAACATACAGTAGGAAATTCCTTGCATTTAAGATATGATAAAACCTTATTTATCACAAAAGAAATTATTCTTGCAGGGTTGCTTAGTCAGAAATATATACTTTATAAAATAAAATGTAAGCATTGAGGTGCGAAAAAGAATACAAACTATATGATATATATGTACGGTATCTGAAATACATCTTATGGAAAGTTTTGTTTGATGATGAACTTGAATAAAAAATAAATTACGAAAAAAAGAAAAAAGTAATAGTGCAAAATACAGATGAGAAATAGAACTACAAGGGGTGATTGATAAGTTCATGGCCTAAGGTAGAAGGAAACAATTTTAGAAAACCTAGCACATTTATTTTTCCTACATTTACACACATAGCCCAGTGGTCATGGAGCATACGGATCCCTTCTTTATAGAAGTCAGCGTCATGGACCTCCAGAAAATGGTCCACAGCAGGGGTGATTGATAGGTTCAGGGCCTAAGGTAGAAAGAAATGAGTTATTAACTTCAAACTTTCTGCATTTTCACTCAAAGAGTTGAACTGCACGTGCATGTAACAAGAGCTGTATAACTCATCTCCTTCTACCTAAGGCCATGAGCATCAATCACCCCTGCTGTGGACCACCTGGAGGTCCAAGACACTCTCGTTACATGCACGTGCAGTTCAACTCTTTGAGTGATAATGCAGAAAGTTTGAAGTTAATAACTCATCTCCTTCTACCTTAGGCCACAAGCTTATCAATCACCCCTGCTGTGGACCACTTCTACAAAGAAAGGATCCGAATGCTCCACGACCGCTGGACTAAGTGTGTACATGTAGGAGGGGACTATGTTGAAAAAAAAAATGTGCTAGGTTTTCTAAAACTGACTCCTTCTAGCTTAGGCCATGAACTTATCAATCACCCCTCGTATATACAGTACTTATACTGCATATTTAAGGAGGAGGAGTTGTAGTGTCATATAGCTACAAGGAGAAATGATCTCCTGTGGTGTTCAGTGGTGTACCTAGGTGGATCCAGTCTGTTATTAAAATTGCTCATCTGCTTGTCCAGTATGTCATTGAGAGGGCGAGAGGGATTGTCCATTGTCCAGTTCTGGTCGCCTCACTATAGGAAGGATGTGGAAGCATTGGAAAGGGTACAGAGGAGATTTACCAGGATGCTGCCTGGTTTAGAGAGTATGCATTATGATCAGAGATTAAGTGAGCTAGGGCTTTACTCTTTGGAGAGAAGGAGGATGAGAGGAGACATGGTGTACAAGATAATAAGAGGAATAGATAGAGTGGATAGCCAGCGCCTCTCCCCAGGGCACCACTGCTCAATACAAGAGGACATGGCTTTAAGGTAAGGGGTGGGAAGTTCAAGGGGGATATTAGAGGTTTTTTACTCAGAGAGTGGTTGGTGCGTGGAATGCACTGCCTGAGTCAGTGGTGGAGGCAGATACACTCGTGAAGTTTAAGAGACTACTAGACAGGCATATGGAGGAATTTTAGGTGGGGGCTTATTTGCGAGGCAGGGTTTGAGGGTCAGCACAACATTGTGGGCCGAAGGGCCTGTACTGTGCGGTACTATTCTATGATCTATGATCTATAATGCTGTGTAGCTTCCGCAGCATCGTCCTCCAAGAGACAACCACCAGGGAATCCAGTTCCACCCCCAGAACAGAACCAGCCTTCCTGACGAGCTTATCGATCTTCTTGGTGTCAGCTGCTCTCACCCTGCTGCCCCAGCCGACTACAGTGCGCAATAGAATGCTGGCCTCCACTGAGTCGTAGAACATCTGCAGCACAGTACCGCAGACCTTGAATGACCGGAGCCGCCTCAGGAAGTACAGTCGGCTCTGTCCCTTCTTGTACAGAGCCCCTGTATTTTGAGTCCAGTTCATTGCCCAGGTGAGTTCCCAGGTATTTTTTCAGCATCTCTTCCTGATAGCCTAAAAGCTATCCCTCTGAAAATGAATGACAACTAATAAATGGATTCACCTTTCAGAAACTACTTATACTGTAGTTCAAGCATAAATTCACTGGTAAATTATGTACCTACTGTTAACTGCCCTACAGTGTGTTAGTAGCCCAAATGTGTTTCCTCCTGCTTTTGAAATTAATTCTGAGAAAAGAATTTCACATTGCTTCAACAGATGAAACTCCTGAGAACTGAGGCAATAGAAAGCTTTGCTTTCCTCTCTCTACTGGACGGTAACAGCGTTGTCTTTGCTATCATTTTCAGGTCACTTCTGAGCTCACCTGGCCTTTCAGTCTCATCACAACCACCACTGAAAGCAGATTGAATAAAGCCAGAAGATAGGGGCCGAATTTGGCTAATCAGCTCATCAAGTCTGCTCCACCAATCCACCATGGCTTTCTAATCTATTCTCCCGTCTTCTCCCCATCTTTGACACCCTGACTAATACCTCCGCCTTAAGTATACCCAATGACTTGGCCTCCGTAGCATCCATGGCAAATAATTCCACAAATTCACCATGCTGTAGCAAAAGAAAGTCCTCCTTATCTCTGTTCTAAAGGTACATCCATGTATTATGAGGCTGTGTCCTCTGGTCCTAGATTCCCCCACTACAGGAAACATCCTCTCCATGTCCACTCGATTTAGGCCTTTCAATATTTGATAGAATCCTTTCTGCTCTATGTGTAAGGCTCAGGGCTATCGGCTCGTGTTTGTCCAGGGGAAACCCCCGTCTGCCTGCCAAACCATGTCTTGTGTTTGCATAGTTGCCAT
The DNA here is from genome assembly GCF_963921235.1 of Mobula hypostoma. Classification (NCBI taxonomy): domain Eukaryota; kingdom Metazoa; phylum Chordata; class Chondrichthyes; order Myliobatiformes; family Myliobatidae; genus Mobula; species Mobula hypostoma. Next base: position 61,772,858 of record NC_086111.1, on the reverse strand, counting down.
GTAATGCACCCTGGATCAAACTCACATATCAAATATCAGACAGCACACAATGTATGATTTAGAGATTACACTTTATAGATCTTACTGGAAGTATGTAATTAATAGATATACAATATAAAAGGAAAGTAAAAGGCGCCAAACTTATCAGAGTCCAACCACTTCGTGCACAACCCTTGGAGCTCAATTAATGGGGTCTTCTGTCCACCAGTCGAGTTCCTCCGACCTGCTCAACCCGCCGCCTGGGATCACCCACGGTGGTCGACCAGAGCGTGTCCTGCACGTCCTTCCTCTTCGGATCTCCTCCCGAAAAACCCATGCACTCACCCAGGTTCCCACACATACAGATAGAATAACATAGCTTCCATTGGTTAGTTCCTCTGTTATCCATAACTATAACCCAAATATTTCAGCTACAGAGAACATTACCTCATAGTTAACCTTGCAAAGAAGCCATTTTATAATTAGCAGTTATCAGTTAACATTACAGTTAATATTACTGAGAACCCTACATATGTTTTGTTAATGTCTCCATCTCCCTGACCTTACTTACCCAATGTGAAGCAGTCATTGCAGAATAATACAATGAAGGGAGACATACTGTCAGTTTGAGGGCCACTTCACAAAAATATACTGATTGGATTGACTGCTTTCAGGTTAGCTATACCTATCAGTAGCTCAAGTCTGCTTGAAGTATCAAGAGTAGAAAATCTTCTCTTGGCTCCTAAAACCCCACCCCAGCTTCCCAGCAGTCATTCTCAGGGAGGAATCTGAATGGTTGACAAAGGTAGCCTGTTGCCAAACATCTTGCCAAGATAGGAAGTCCTACTTCAAATCAGATTCGGGGGCTTCTGTCACATACACTATACCGCTTCCCTAAAATGGCTCAAAAGAAATATGCACCCCTTACCTATCACAATGACAGACATCCCACCTCTGCCGGAAGTTCCGGGAGTCTCCCGCATATTAATAGCTGCTCCTTGATGTCCACAAATTATATACAATATCCCGGAAATGAGAGGGAGAGCAGGAGTGGGAGTGAGCATCCTGATTGGTCTCTCTTTGTGCTAAGTAGACCTATCAGTTTTCTCTGTGGGCGGGCTTTACAGTCCACCTCTGTCCCTCCATCAGTCCAGTTTAGTGTCCTGCACTGCCATGGCAGAGTGTTTCAAAAAAAGAAAATATAAAACGCATTTCACCCCAGACTACACTAAAGTGTACCCCTGCCTAATAGGGGTCAAAAATAATGACAGTGTTGCTCGCTGCACTGTTTGCAACAGTGACTTTTCTATTGCCCATGGTGGGTTAGGACGGTAAAAGACATGTTGAGGTGAGTTTAACATGTGTGGTCTGCTAAGGAGCTACTCTATTGATGTCCTACGTGATGAGGCCAAACTCCCTGTTGACTTGCTTAAAGTTGTAATAGAATTAAAAATGACTCCATGATAACATATAAGTACTTATTTTAATGTCATATTTTCTGCATATACCTAGTTTACAGATTACAGATTGGTTTACAGATTAGGCAAAATCACTAAACGAAGTATTACATAAGACAATATAATAAGGATACACCTTATGCTTTTATTTCTTTTAGGGACCACAACATATTAGGGAGGCTAATCGCAGGGAAGACTGCTCAAGTATTTCACAGTTCTTTTCAGCAGAGCCACATCACAGTACAAGGAAAGTTTGCAAAAGAAATAGAAAAGCTATTTGTATTAGCAGTGAGATTGCCAACAAAATACTCAACAAGGAATATATATATATATGTGTGTGTGTGTGTGTGTGTGTGTGTGTGTGTGTGTGCGTGTGTAAATAGTTTCAATATGTGTCAAATAAATTGTTCTGCTCTTTCATAATCAAACGTCCCGTATATGCGCCCTTGGAGGTCGACCAGGGGTGGGGGTGCTACCTCCCTGAAATGGTGGTGCGACCTCCCTGAAATAAGTTTTTGCGGGGTGGGATGTCTGCAATGAGGAGCAATCTGTTCTACAAAATTGGTCAATGAATAATCTTGGCTGGGGTACTGAGGAGAACACTTCTGCTCTTCTTTGAGTGCTGTCAAAGATCATTTACATCCATCATAGAGCACAGATACTACATCTGATTAACACAGAATCTGACAGACCCTCTGACATTGTAGCAACTGCTCTATGCTGCACTGAAAATGTCACACTTGACTTTTGCCCAATTCTGTGAAGCAAGACTCAAACCCGTGGTCTTCAAAGATGAGAATGGTAGCTCTGAGACATGATTGTAATTCTGAAAAAGAAATGGGTTTATTCATATTTATTATCTAAATTCAGTCATTGAAACTGGGATTTAGGCAGACAAGGCTTCCCAAAGGGTTTCAGCCCAAAATGGGACTGCCCTTTTTTCCAAAATGCTGCCTGGCCTGCTGAGTTTCTCCAGCATTTCGTGTGTGTGGCTCGGATTTCCAGCATCTACAGATTTTCCCTTGTTTAAGGCTTAACTGAATTCTACTTCAAAGTCAGTTTCTTTATAATTGGTATAATTTTACTCTATTACTACATAAGCACAGATATAAATGTAAGAAATCCTACAGATGCTGGAAATCCATTGCAACACATAAAATGCAGGATGAACTTAGTAGGCCAGGCAGCATTTATGCAAGGAAATAAACAAGTTAATGTTTTAAGCACAGATATTGTCCTTTAGATATTATTTATGATTTATCTGAGTGATGAGGTGGAGATACGTCTGTAGCAAAGGAGGTGTAAGGCGCTCCTTACTTCCAGTAATCTGCAGGTCACCCTTGGGCAAGGTGTAGCACCTGCTTAGCCCCCCCAGTCAGAGTCACGTGAAGTCGAGGGAGCGGGTGGTGGATGGTCGTACCAGCAGCTGGTTCATTTCACAAGTCCTGGTTATGCGACCACTGACGCCAGGCAGACAATCTCCGAAGAGTATTGATAATGGCTGGGGTCATCCGTCTTGTAAAGACACTGCCCAGAAGAAGGCAATGGCCAACCTCTTCTGCAGAAAAACTTGCCAGAACAATCATGGTCATGGAAAGACCATGATCGCTTATGTCATACAACACATAATGATGACGCTGATGATGAACGGTCTGGAGGAGTATGCACTTAAAATTTAAAAATCTGTAAGTACATTGTACCTACTAACAATTTATTTGTCTAGCTTGCACTAATTTTGTCAAATTAAAATGTAATTATTTATTTATTTTAGAAGACTAATGCATTAAGAAATGATAATCATATTGTTCCATTGGCTGTTTGGTAGGAATGATGACAGTTCTTCCTGTCAGTAAATAACACTCACATTCTGCCTCTGCTATTTATACACAGGGCTTTTAGACAACCTGGTAAGTGTTGATTTTCTCGAGCAGGTGGAGCATCTGTCATTGGCGCATACACCTGGAGGACTGCCAACAGATTCCAGCAAGATAAAGTTTCTTCATATCAGATTGCCACTAGGCCCTTATTTAGACCTACCCTCAGAAGTCCAAATCAATCACCTTGCCCAACAATGAAGGATATTTTTAGTGATTCATCTTTAGTGAAATATCATCTAAAACACTATCTTAACAAAAGATTTAAAGCGAACACTGCTGCATCTGGAGTTTAACATAGTACTCTTTCTAGCTACCACTCCCCAAAATTTTTTCCAATTGCTTACAGGTAATTCTCTCATTAGAATGACTTAGAAGTCTTCTTTCCGAAAAAAAAACAATATTCTTTCAAAAAACTGTGAAGGTGTCCCATTATGAAAGGTCAACATCAAAATGACAAAATTAGTTTCCAAGATATAAGATACAACTGTACAACTGGGCATTAATGCAATTATCTAATCAGACAATAACGTGCAGGAATTCTATGCATAAAAGCATGCAGACATCGTCAAGAGGTTCAATTGTTGTTTAGGCAAACATCAGAATAGGGAAGAAAAGTGATTTAAGTGAAATGATGGTTTGTGCTGGACGGGGCAGTTTGAAACTCCCGATCTCCTGGGATTTTCACGCACAACAGACCCTAGAGTTTACAGAGAATGGTGTGGTAAAACAACAAAACAAAAATCCAGTGAGCAGCAGCACTGTGTTCAAAGACCCATTGTTACTCAGAGATGTCAGAGAAGAACAGCCACACTGGTTTGAGCTATGAAGAAAGATTGAGCCTAAGCAGACCTAGAATGAGAGAAGGCATGATAGAAGCATTCAAAATCGTTAAGGGCATAAATAAAGTGGATGCAAGCTGGTACTTCAAAATTAATCAATCATCAAGGACACGGGGCCACAGGTGGAGAACGGTTCAAGGGAGATTTCAGACTATCATCAGGAAGCATTTATTTAGATAGAGAGATATACTTTATTGATCCCGAGGGAAATTGGGTAAAAAACCCAAATAAAACTCTCTCTACCAGCATGTTAGAGAGAGTGCAGCTTCGACGTGTTACCGTGAAAAAAAATACAAAAAATAACGTAAGTTAAAAAGTAAGAAGAAAAAAGTAAGAATCTGATCGGAATGGCTGTATCAGGCTGCATGCGAGTTGTGGACACATGGAACAAACTACCTAAATGAGTAGTTGAGAGTAGCACCTGAGAGACGTTCAAATCTAAACCCAGTAGTTATTTCAGCTCACTATGTGAATAAGAATTTGGTAAGCTTTGCTGAGCCAAACGACCTGCTTTGGCCAAAACACTTACTAATGTTTTAAGTGTTCTGACAGGAAGGTAACAGTAACACAAATAACTACGTGTAACAATAGTGGTGTGCAGAGGGGCATTTCTGAATGCACATGTCAAACCTTAAAGTGGACGGGCTGCCGCAGCAGAAGGTCATGAACATACACTCAGTGGCCACTTTATTAGGTACAAGAGGTACCAAACAAAGTGGCCACCAAGTGTATGTTTCACATGCCCATCTCCTCAGTGTGGAGAAAAACTCAGGGAGGGTGGTTGTTCTGCTCAGATTCAACCTTCAGCAAATTGGTACTTTAATCTGAGATTAAACAGTGGAAAAATACAATTTAGAAAGAAACATCAGTGGTTTGTAAATGAATGTTGCTCAGAACAATTTAATGTGTGATTTTTCTGTGGATCTGTGTGTCTTTAGCCAAGGCTTCAGAAAATGGGCAAATTTCAGGCAGAGTTCAACAACTGATAGAGTTCTGTCATTCTGAACACGTAAGAAACAAGATGCAGTTTTGTTGGCATGTTTCTGTAGATCATTTTTGTTGTGATTTACATGTAACGAGACTGTAAGGTTTTTCATTAGGAACAGGTCCACAATTTTGTTGTCTGCACAGTGTTGAGAAAAATTCTCAACCCTTACTGGCAATGGGAATGGAAAACTGCTCGGACTAGATGCTAAAATACACTTAAGTGATTTAGTGTCCTCAGGAAGCTTCACTCTACTGTGCCATAGTCCAAAAGTTTGAATAATCTTGTTGCATGAGGACCATAAGTTATAGTAGCAGAATTAGGTCATTCAGCCCATTAAGCCTGCAGTGCCACTCCATCATGGCAGATCCCAGATCCTACTCGATCTCATAAACCTGCCATCTCGCCATATCCTTTGATGCCCTGACCAATCAGGAAATGATTAACTTCCACTGTAAATAAACCCACAGACTTGGCCTCCGCCGCAGTTTGTGGCAGAGCATTCCATAAATTCACTACTCTCTGGCTAAAAAAATTCCTCCTTACCTCTGTTCCAAAAGGTCACCCCTCAGTTTTGAGACTTCTGGCTACCCCTACCATAGGAAACATCCTCTTCACATCTGCCTTATCTAGTCCTTTCAACATTCGGTAGGTTTCAATGAGATCCCCCAGCATTCTTCTAAACTCTAGCGAGTACAGGCCCAGAGCTGCTAAACACTCCTCACATGTTAAGGCTTTCATTCCTGGAATCATACTTATGATCCTCCTCTGGACTCTGTCCAATTACAACACAACAGCTCTGAGGTATAGGGCCCAAAACTGCTGACAATACTCCAGCTGTGGCCTGACCAGTACCTTATAAAGGCTCAGTATTATCTTCTTGCTTTTATATTTTCAAAAGGCTTTTGACAAGGTCCCACACAGGAGATTAGTGTGCAAACTTAAAGCACACAGTATTGGGGGTAAGGTATTGGTGTGGGTGGAGAATTGGTTAGCAGACAGGAAGCAAAGAGTGGGAATAAACGGGACCTTTTCAGAATGGCAGGCGGTGACTAGTGGGGTACCGCAAGGCTCAGTGCTGGGACCCCAGTTGTTTACAATATATATTAATGACTTGGATGAGGGAATTAAATGCAGCATCTCCAAGTTTGCGGATGACACGAAGCTGGGTGGCATTGTTAGCTGTGAGGAGGATGCTAAGAGGATGCAGGGTGACTTGGATAGGTTGGGTGAGTGGGCAAATTCATGGCAGATGCAATTTAATGTGGATAAATGTGAAGTTATCCACTTTGGTGGCAAAAATAGGAAAACAGATTATTATCTGAATGGTGGCCGATTAGGAAAAGGGGAGGTGCAACGAGACCTGGGTGTCATTATACACCAGTCATTGAAAGTGGGCATGCAGGTGCAGCAGGCGGTGAAAAAGGCGAATGGTATGCTGGCATTTATAGCGAGAGGATTCAAGTACAGGAGCAGGGAGGTACTACTGCAGTTGTACAAGGCCTTGGTGAGACCACACCTGGAGTATTGTGTGCAGTTTTGGTCCCCTAATCTGAGGAAAGACATCTTTGCCATAGAGGGAGTACAAAGAAGGTTCACCAGATTGATTCCTGGGATGGCAGGACTTTCATATGAAGAAAGTCTGGATGAACCGGGCTTGTACTCGTTGGAATTTAGAAGATTGAGGGGGGATCTGATTGAAACGTATAAGATCCTAAAGGGATTGGACAGGCTAGATGCAGGAAGATTGTTCCCGATGTTGGGGAAGTCCAGAACGAGGGGCCACAGTTTGAGGATAGAGGGGCAGCCTTTTAGGACCGAGATTAGGAAAAACTTCTTCACACAGAGAGTGGTGAATCTGTGGAATTCTCTGCCACAGGAAACTGTTGAGGCCAGTTCATTGGCTATATTTAAGAGGGAGTTAGATATGGCCCTTGTGGCTACGGGGGTCAGGGGGTATGGAGGGAAGGCTGGGGCGGGGTTCTGAGTTGGATGATCAGCCATGATCATAATAAATGGCGGTGCAGGCTCGAAGGGCCGAATGGCCTACTCCTGCACCTATTTTCTATGTTTCTATATTTTATTCCCCTTGAAATAAATGCCAACACTGCATTTACCTTATTTACAACAGACTCAACCTGTAAATTGACCTTCTGGGAATCTTGCATGGGGACCCCTAAGTCCCTTTTCACCTATGATATTTAATTTTTCTCCCCATTTAGATACTAATCTGCACTATTGTTCCTTTTACCAAAATGCATTATCATACATTTCCCAACACCGTATTTCATCTGTCATTTTTTTGCCCATTCTTCCAATTTATCTAAGTCCTGCTGCAATTGCATTGCTTCCTCAGCACTACCTACCCCTTCTCCTATCTTTGTATCATCTGCAAACTTTGCCACAAAGCCATCAATTCCATTATCTAAATCATTGACAAACAATGTGAAAAGCAGTGGTCCCAATACTGACCCCTGAGGAACATCACTAGTCACTGGCAGCCAACCAGAAAAGGCCCCTTTTCTTCCCACTCACTGCCTCCTGCCTGTCAGCCATCCTGCTATCCACGCCAGTGTCTTTCCTGTAATGCCATAGGATTTCATCCTGTTCAGCAGCCTCACATGTGGCACCTTATCAAGTGCCTTCTGAAAATCCAAGTAAATGACATCCACTGCCTCTCCTTTCCCCATCCTGCTTCTTACTTCCTCAAAGAGCTCTAACAGATTTGCCAGTCAACATTTCCCTTGACAGAAACCATGCTGACTTTGACTTATTTTATCATTTGACTCCAAGTACCCCAAAACCTCATCCTTAATAATACAGTCCTAGACTTTCCCAACCACTGAGGTTAGGCTAACTAGCCTATAATTTCCTTTCTTTTGCCTTCTTTCCTTCTTAAAGAGTTGAGTGACATTTGCAATTTTCCAGTCCTCCAGGACTATGCCAGAATCAAGTGATTCTTGAACGATCATGACTAATGCATCTATTATCTCTTCAGCAACCTCTCTCAGGATTCTGGGATGTAGTCCATCTGATCCAAATGACTTATCCCCCTTAAGAGCTTTGAGTTTGCCTGGCATTTTTTCCTTTGTAATCGTAATAGGAGTCACTCCTGCTCCCTGACACTCACAGATCTCTGGCACGCTGCTAGTGTCTTCCACAGTGAAGACTGATGCAAAGTGCTCATTAAGTTCATCTGCCATTTTTTTTGTCCACCATTACTACCTCACCAGCATCATTGTCCAGTGGTTCAATATCAATTCTCATCTCCCCTTTAATCATTATATTGGATAGACCATATAAACTGGGTGTTAACTGTGCTAGATACAATGCTGGGCTTTTACGAAGTTAAGATACATGGAAGAACACATTGGCAAAAAATTTCCTAGAAATTGACACTGGGTTCTCTCAAATGAGTTTCATGCCACAGGCAGCCTTGTTACACAGGTCTTTTGAGGGGAAGCAACACACACAAAATGCTAGAGGAACTCAAGAAGTCAGACAGTGGAAATGGATAAATAGCTGAAATTTGGGCCAACACCCTTCTTCAGGAGTGGAAAGGAAGGGGGAAGATGCCAGTATAAAAAGGTGGGAGGAAGGGGAGTAGGGCAACTAGAAGGAGATAGGTGAAGCCAGATTGGTAGGAAAGGTAAAGGGTTGGAGAGGAATGCATCTGATTGGAGAGAAGAGTGGACCATAAGAGAAAAGGAAGGAAGAGGGGACCCGTGAGGAGATGATAGGTATGTGAGAACACATAAGAGGACGGACCTGGGGAATAGAAGCGGGGAAGGGGTTTTTTTTTTGATGAAAGGAGAAATCAATATTCATGCCATCAGGTTGGAGGCTACCCAGATCGAATAAGAGGTGTTGCTCCTTCACTCTGAGGGTGGTCTTGATAAGATGAGGCCGTGGACTGGTATGTTGGAATGGGAATGAGACTTAAAATATCTGGCCACCTGGAATTTCTGCTTTTGGCGAATGAAGAGGAGATGCTCGATGAAGCGGTCCCCCAATTTACAACTTTGGAGGTGGATCCTCATTCATGGGGCCAAAGCAGTTCGGGAATGCATTGTGGCTTTGGGTAAAAGTGCCTGGCAGAAACAATCCTGCTCTTGTTGGCCCACAAGCAATGATGTAATAACTTAATCTCATGAACTCATCTCTGTTTACAACTGCTGGCCTGGCAAACCTGGCCCCAGTGGCAGAAAATAGCATAGTTAAACTGAAGGCAAATAGCTTTATCACAGTTATTCCTCTGAGTGAAATTGGCTACCTGCCCTTCCGTCTGCCTCTACCACCTTGTCTGGCACCCTTAAATCCTGGTGGAGTCGTCGGGGCGCCGTCATGACACGCTTTGCACCAGTCTGTTCCATCTGTCGCGGTCGTTGTCCATCCATGTTTTCCTCTGTCTACCTCTCCTTCTTTTCCCCTCCACAGTTCCTTGTAGAACAGTCTTTCCAATGCCACTGGATCTTGTTACGTGGCCATACCATCTCAGCTTTCTTTTCTTCACTGTTGTGAGAAGGTCTTCATGGGGGCCAACGTGGTGCTGGATGGTCTTGCGGACCTGCTCGTTTGTGATGTGGTCCAAGTATGAGATGCCCAAGATGTTACGATGGCATCTCATTTCCAATGCCTGTCTCTTCCTCTGTAGCTCTGCTGTGTACAGGAAGATGGAGAATTCCAATGTGTACAGGAAGATGGAGAATACCAGTGCACGCAGGAGTCTGATCTTGTACTTCATGGTGATGTTGCTGTCCCTCCATATTGTCCTGAGTTTGGACAGTGCAGTCATTGTCTGTGCGGTTCTTGCCAGGACTTCTGGTCCTGATCCTTCATCACTGATGATTACCCCCAGGTATTTGAACTGCTGCACTGTCTTAAGTTTCTGACCATGGACTGAGATGTCTGTTGTGATGGCACCGTTGGCATTTGCCATGAGCTTGGTTTTCTCGGCACTTATTTCCATTCCAAACTTTGTGGAGGCTCTGTCAAGATGGCTGACCAGGTTGGCCAGTTCATCCTCTTTTCCTGCAAGTCCATCAATGTCATGAGCAAATCTTAGGTTTGTGATGTTCCTCCCTCCGATGCTGACTGTGCCCACATGATCTTCAAGGGTAACACTCATAATCCATTCCAGGAAGACGTTGAAGAGAGTGGGGGAGAGGAGGCAGCCCTGATGGATTCCTACAGAGGTATGGAACCACTCCCCGATGGTGCCCTGAGTGAGCACTGCACTGGTTGCCTTGGAGTACAGCTGATGGATTGTATGAATCAGCTTCTGCCCCAAGTTGAATTTCTTCATGGTGGCCCATAAGGCATTACGCTAGACTCTGTCAAATGCCTTCTTGAAGTCTATGAAGACATGGTAGAACTCTCTCTGGTGCTGAATGAAGATGGACCTGGCATACCCCCAGTGGTCAACATCACCCGACTGACTACATCCTAGTGCAAAGACAGCACAACTCTGGTGTGAACAGACCGAAGACCAGAACATTCCCCGGAGCAGACGTGGGCAGTGACCATGACCTTGTCATCATGAACATCAGAGTGCGCTTGAGGAGAATCAACAAGCCTCTACCACATCGAAACATAATAAAGCTACAGGCCATCTGGCCCACCTTCAAGCCTCCTCCTATCTTTGCAAATCAGAAGTAGAAAGGCCGGCTCTCGTTCCAGATATTTTTCCACCTCAACCCACCTATTTTTTTTCTCTATTAAGAATCCATTAAGATTCATCCTTAAGTCACCTTTGAGAATAGTTTTGCTATTTCCAAGGATGATTTGTGACGCTTCAATCAAATTTCTTCTGGAAAGAAATAACTTGCATATATTAGGCATTCCAAAGAGCTTTACAGCAGACAAGGTATTTCTGTCTGACCTCTGCTATCACTCTGCACACAGCAAGAACCCACTCACAGCAACATGATTAAGATGAGGAAATGTTTGGCAACAGGACAATTACTGATGTGCACCTTAGATCAATTATCAAAATAAGGTAGTAGTATCTTTAGTGTGCATTTCAAAGGAAGCGGGAACTTATCATTGCAACTAAAAAGAACAGCTTTTCTTTTTCAATCATAAAAAATTCTCATGTTCATTGGCCTGCAGTAGTTTGAACGTAAACGGAGAGAGTTTGTAAAAATTTCTACTCATCCCTATTAGCAAAATTGTAAAAAACATTCTTAAAGATTTACAGTATCATTCAAAAAAGCAAATAGAAGAGACATTTACAATGTTGCTATATACAGTACAGCAACCAAAGGGATTCTGAAATGTCAACTGTTTACTCTTTTCTATAGATGCCTGGCCTGCCGAGTTCCTTCAGCACTATGTGTGTGTTGCTCCTCAACATCTGGTTGAGTTACTGAATATCAAGAAGCTCACAGAAGGGCCACCAAAGACTGTCATTGAGGACAAGGGAAAATTACACGGAATTAGATAAAAAAAGACCATTTCAGAGAAAAAGGCTAACAGGAGATAACATATCACCAGAAATGTGGCAACCTAAAAGTTAAGTTCTCAAAACTAATCTCCAGTTCACCAGTCAAAATAATTGAATGGTGGGGGTGGGGTAGGTTCAGATAAATTGTATTAATGCAAAAGTCACTGATTGTTCCAAGTGCTTTTTCATCTGTGGTTTGCATTGGTTAAATCAACTGGTTATTGGTTTAAGTGTAACCAGTTAAAACACACACACACACACACACACACACACACACACAATAGCGTCATCTCACTGTAGTTATAGTAACAGTGTGGAATTCTTTGTTTTCCTGTGGTACTCACCCAAGATTGGGCCCAAGTGAACAAGTGAAAGTCAGAATCTTCCGTGAGAATAAAGATTCTTGCCTTCTGGAATTCAGGCCTAGGCATTCCTTTTCTAGGAGTCTAATTGTTGACTTAAAGTTCTTCGACCATGCTGGGATTGATCATTTGTTCCAGGCCCTATTACACCATACTCATTAATAATTAACTTTATGATACTTCTGTCCAGCCCTCCCATTTGGTTAATACTAAGTTTCTGATTATGGGAGCAACTTCTGGGGCTGATGTAATTGTGGTTTCAGACGAAAACATCTCCCATTCTGCTATGCCTAGTCTGATTTGTTATTGAAGCAGTAAGAAGCTGTTTCGCCTAGACCTGGCCTGCAAGACTAAGATCGAAATTAATCTGTTCTGAACTGTAAAGGTTTAAAACCATTCTGAAGATCTAAAGTAAGATGCACTTGCGAATCATCATTTTTAGGTTTCTGGTAAAACAATATTCTGCATTCTGTTTGATAGACCACTTGTAGTCAACCCAATGCCCAGCCTATAGCTGAAATGCCATTCGTACTGCCAACGTGTTTGTATGCACTTCAATATACAGGGCAGATTCCCAAACTGTTATTGCTCTGCTTTGCTTAAGGGAGATCTGTTTCTTTTGGTTACCGCTCCCCTCCACATCACAACCATCGCAACTATTAATTAACTAATTAATTTTATTATTAGTGATTCAGCACAGTAACAGGCCCTACTAACTGGTACATCTTTGGAATGTGGGAGGAAACTGGAGCACCCGGAGGAAACCCACACCATCACGGAGAGGATGTACAAACTCCTTACACACTGCGGCAGAGTTACACCTGAGCTGCTGGCACTGTAAAAGTGTTACACTAGCCACCATGCTGCTGTGCTTCCCCTAAACTAGGGGTTCACGACCTTTTTTATGCCATGGACCCCTACCATTAACCGAGGGGTCTGTGGACCTCATGTTGGGAACCCCTGTCCTAAACACTAACCAAAATTATTCATTTTTATATTTTTCCCCCTAACTTTGCAATGCCCTCCGGTTTTAATAATTAGAATCTATACCAACTATCAACAATTGGTTTCTAGGTCATAAAATCTTCAGTTCAAAAATAGATTATAAAATAAGGTTTTGTCCAATTTGACACACCAACCCAAGCCTATGCATTCTGGCTGCCGTATGTCTTACTTGAAGAATATGTTTCCCTCCAATTTTAATAGGCTGATAAATAGATTTGAGAGGCAATGATGTGAGAGTAATCAAAAATTCATTTTAAATAATTGGATGATAGAGCACCTGAAGGTTTTTCAAAACATCTCTTTATAATTCATCATTATATTTCTAGTCTAAAGATCCAACAAAGTATTGGTTTGAGGGTCTTCTGGCCATTGTACATGATACTATTATTTCTTTGGAATTTAGTGATACTGTTTTGGAAGTCTTGTGAAAACTGTGTTAACTTCATGATTACATGCAGCTGGGGACTTCCTGCATGTTTACACATTGCATTTGGATACATGGTAATAAAAGCATAATTATGCCTTGAATCGACTGACAAAGTCATTTATGATCTGAAGAACACAGACACTTTTTGTCTTGTCTTTAAAGATCTGAAATTAATTCCACAACCTATGCAGGTAAAAAGTGAATCAGTTTGCTGCTTCTGTGAGGATGCAGGGAAATCCCTAGCCAAATGGGCTTTCCATAGCGCCCAATTAGTCAATATGAAGGTAACTTTGGCCCTCAACTCTTTCTACTCATTCACTAGAGTAATGCTAATAACAATAATAGATGGGGTATTGGACTTCACCAACAACTCTGTGGTCACCAACTGATTTGCTTCTCTGAGGTGAAAAGCCGAAGTATATTTATCAATGCAAAGTGATTCTATTTGCTAAATGCAGATTAGTTAAAGCAAATGGTATTGGTATATTTAAGGAGAGGATGAAACATCCATAAAGACAAAGGAATAGAATCTTGCAAGGTCAGGGATGTAAGAAACAGCAAGGAACCATCTTTACAAGGAGACTAAGGGAGACTGCATGTTTGGTGGTCCAACTCAGAAGAAAATGCAGGTACACGCAAACATCTATAATGCAGAAGGGGCTGTCAACCTCTGTTCGTAACATTATTTGTATAGTAATTTACAGTTCCTTATGAGGAAAATATCAGATACCTGTGCATTGCTACTGAATGCAAGCTACTGACCCCTCATCTGAAACAGATGCTTGGTGGCTATGTACACATGCTGACATGTACTATGACTCCAACATACAGCTTTACTTTCACAAGCTCCACATTGCGTCAACTTGTATCATGGCACAACTTACTGTTGGCATTCAGGCCATCCTGGGTTAGAAACATCTAACTTATGGACACCCTTACATCTGAACAAGCTCCCATTATATCATTAAATTGAAAAGTCTACTGTATGTATACACCGTATGTTCGCTCCTGTAAATGGCAGATGTAGTTTCCTCTCTCTCTGTCTGTCCACTTTTAATAACTCTTCTTTCTTATCAGTGGCTTGTGCTTTTAATGCTATTCATCACACACTGAGGGGGCATAGTTGCCAAATCAAGTGATGATCTTCTGTATTTTCTGACTTACAGACCAAACCAACTGATGGTCGTCTACAAGAATGGAACCTCTTCGTTACCCAGTTTGGCCTGTATGTGACTATCTGCCTCTGCTATACCTAAAGGGTATGCACTGAAACAAAATTCAAAGCAACAATATTTTTGAATTCTTCTATCAGGGCTTTTTTTGTGATTGTGCCCTAGGTTAGCTGGGCACTGGGCTTGGGTTGGTTCCAAAGAACTTTGTAACAGCAACAACAGAATCTATGAGAAGATGTCCCATTGTGCCTTAGCCTAAAATACTGGGGCCCAGGTAGAATGTTTCCCATGTTCCCATGTATTCTATTGCAGACGTGCGCACACACCATAGCTCTATAACTATGCTCACAGAAACTAATATTAATGCCCCCTTGTGCTACCCTTTAAATGGTGAAAGCTCGTCTATATCTGCATCTACATTAAACTGGACCTCAGTAATGCAAATTTAGTCACACTGAGATCTCTTCTCACAAATCACATTGTTGCCGTTATAAATGCCTTGGAGACCAAAGTGCTCATATAGACTATGACAGCAGATGGCTCAAACAGAAGAATTCCATCTCTTTAGTATGTGTATTATCTTCCTAAAGCTGTGTCTTTCAACACACTTCTAGGGCCTGGAACTGCAAGATGTTACATGGTTTTATATCAACACAACTCAAACAACATTAGTTTCTTGACAGTATCCTGAATGGTTCTTATTTTTTGATACTATTATATAACCCACTTATAGCTTGGAAATGTTTTGTTTTTACTTTTTCTCAGTGGCTGTACATTGCAAATAAAGATCGCCATGGCCATGAAACTTGTGGCTCAATCAATTAATCCCGTTGATGCACACACAGTGGCCACTTTAATAGGTATAGCTATACACCCGCTCATTAATGCAAACATCTAATCAGCCAATCATTTGGCAGCAACTCAATGCATAAAGCATGCAAACATGGTCAAGAGGTTCAGTTGTCATTCAGACCAAATATCAGAATGGGGACAAAATATGATCAAAGTGACTTTGACTGTGGAATGATTGTTGGTGCCATGTGGGATGGATTCAGTATCTCAGAAATTGCTGATCCCGAGGGATTTCTACACACAACAGTCTCTAGAGTTTACAGAGAACTGTGCGAAAAGCAAAACAAAACATCCAGAGAGCCATAATTCTGTGGCTGAAGACAATTCGTTAATGAGAGAGGTCAGAAGACAATGGCCAGACTGGTTCACACTGACAGGAATTATCACGTGTTACAACAATGGTGTGCGGAAGAGCATCGCTTAATGCACAACACGTTCCTCCAGCATTTTGCATTGCTTTCATTTCCAGCAATCTGCAGATTTTCCCTCGTTTGTGGCACAGCGTGTTGAACCTTGAAGTGGGTGGGCTACAGCAGCAGAAGGCCATGAACATACACTCAGTGGCCACTCAGGACGTACCTGTACTTAATAGTGAGTAACTTGACTGGAGGTACATTAGCAACTCGGATCAAATAATCAAGACCAGTGCTGCCCAGCAACACACATCAAAGTTGCAGGTGAACGCAGCAGGCCAGGCAGCATCTGTAGGAAGAGGTACAGTCCACGTTTCAGGCCGAGACCCTTTGTCAGGACTAACTGAAGGAAGAGTTAGTAAGAGATTTGAAAGTGGGAGGGGGAGGGGGAGATCCAAAATGATAGGAGAAGACAGGAGGGGGAGGGATGGAGCCAAGAGCTGGACAGGTGATTGGCAAAAGGGATATGAGAGGATCATGGGACAGGAGGTCCGGGGAGAAAGACGGGGGGCGGACCCAGAGGCAAGGGGTATATTCAGAGGGACAGAGGGAGAAAAGGGAGAGTGAGAGTGCTGCCCATGAGTTTCAGTTAATTTGAATTTGGAAAATAAATGTGGAAACTCATTACTTCCTTAAAGTTTTTCATACGTTAATAAGAAGCAACCTAATTTGGAACCAAACAATAATTAAACCATTTTCAACAATCCCGATTCATTACAGCATTGTACAATCAAGCACCTGAACTCTGTGTCCTTAATCTTAACAACGGTGCAAACACTCTTCTGGTAAATGGTGAGATAAAGTAATTACACTTAATTAAGTGCTTGTGAAACTGGAAATAATTCAGCTGTTAGCAACTGCCATGACTGACTTCGCTGCATTTGCCACAAGCCCTCTCTAAGATATGGGGGTGCTGTGAGCTGAGGCGGCTTTGCAGAAAGAGTGAAAAGAAAAATCAATCTCCCTTTTTGTTTTGATGCAGGATTTGAATCTATCCCGCTCTCTTACCGACACCCCCCGCCCCGAACACAACATCCCACACTCCCTCCTTCCCCCCGCCTCCCCGGCGCTTCAGTGGAGAATGTGTCTATGGTCACCTCCACGGAGCTGCCGACCGGACTCCGCTCCGGAGTTCCACGTTCCATCACATTCAGAAGTGCTACTTTGCTGATAGCTACATTTTTTTTTATTAGCAGTGGCATTGCTCCTCACGCCCTCTCCATTCCCCACACCCCCGCCTCTCTACGCTTTTTAATCGGCCAACCGGCAATCCAGCCTCGCAGCCCGTGTCCACGACGAAGATGCAACAAATGCCTTTGAAGCTTTCCTCACCAACTTCACCCACGGTGTTGCGCCATTAATTGATACAATCTGTACGGCAAGCTAGAGGGCTCAGTTAGCAGCACATGGCTCGGATCCAGTGCAGCAGCATCTGAGAAAAGAGTGCGTTTGCTTTCTCAAGTCATTCGTTTCGCTGAAGGCATCAGCGGAGGACCAAGTGCATCTGGACCGATCCACGCACCGAGCAAGAACGCCACTGCGGAACTCCCTCGGCGAGACATCAGTGCAGTTACGATCTCACTGCTAGTGGAGAAATCCAGGCAGCCGGGTGAACGGCGAAACTCTCACCGTGTGAGTAATTGACCGTCTTGTCATTTTCAGCAATCGGTTGCACCATGGGCAGATCTCATTAATTTATCGGATGTAAAAATCTAAATAAACTCCACGCACGCCTTTTCCATTTCATTGCTTGAGCCGTTCTCAGTTTAATTGTCTTTGCCCACTCGGACATTCATCAATTTGCGCGGCTTTAAGATCTGGAAGTTTTGGAAGAGGCACGGAATAAATAGCGAAAATCAATGGTCGGCGTCCAAACTTTCCGCTCTCCTTTGCAGGTGGCCTTAGAACGTCATGAGAGCGGAGAAAGCTATTCCGATGATCAATGGGAAGCCCGAAGATACGATGGACATCGAAGCTTCCAACGTCAATTTAGTCCGTACCAACGACAAGAACGTGTCAGAAAGAGGCCACTGGAATAATAAAATCGAATTTGTCTTGTCTGTGGCGGGGGAGATCATTGGATTAGGGAACGTGTGGCGGTTTCCCTACCTCTGTTACAAGAACGGAGGCGGTACAGTTATATCGTTTTTTTAATCTAAGTATTTTAAAATAATACAGTTAAAACCATTCATCGAGATTTCCTTATGATTAAATGAGCAAAATGTGCAATTTCAGGAAAGTACCCTTACTTTCGGGGTAAACGAGGGGAGATGCGTTAACTTTGTCTTCGAATCTTCCTGTCCAGTTCTCAGTTAAAATTATTGCTCTCGTTCACTTTCAGGGGCTTTCCTCATCCCATATGTGATTTTTTTCGTCGGGTGTGGTATACCCGTGTTCTTCCTAGAGACTGCCCTGGGCCAGTACACCAGTGAAGGGGGGATTACGTGTTGGAGGAAAATTTGCCCCCTCTTTGAAGGTAACTGTGAAACCTTAGTCCCATTTTTCCAAAACATTATCAGTGAATGAGAAAGTTTACACATAACTAACAGCAAGTGTATTCATTGCCAGGTATAGGATATGCCACCCAGGTGATTGAGGCTCATTTAAATGTGTTTTACATCATTGTTTTGGCCTGGGCCATATTCTACCTGTTCAACTGCTTTACAACAGAACTCCCTTGGGCCACCTGTGGACATTCATGGAACACAGGTAAGATGTGACTCTGTCACTCTCCTCTCTTATCACTGGTTAAAGAAAGCATTAAATGGTCATAAGTCTAATGTATATGCATCAACCTTCACATAATTACTGTTTTAATCACGGATTGTTTCTTTAATCCCCTTGAAGAAAACTGTTCAGAATTTGTGAAGACGAATTCTACAAATAGCAATCATACAGCCCCACCAAATGCAACTTCGCCTGTCATTGAGTTCTGGGAGTAAGTATAGGACAACCTGATTAAAAAGTGAATACAATCTACTATGTGGTAACATAAATAATTTCATGTGAAGTATAAACTTGGATTTTTTTTTGCATGTTTAGATGAAAGTATGTATATATTAAACATATTAATAAATTATATTTTCTTTGTAATTCTAAATGAAATTGGCAAACTGCATTGTTTTTCTAGAATCATAGAGGTCTGAAGCAGGGATGGTTGGCTAATGTTTCAGTTAATAATGGGTGTTCTTGTACATAGAAGTTTACTCAGTGCTGTTTCCACATTGTTTTATGGACTTAAGTTAAAATGACTAGTATAGATATGGAGACCAATAATATTTAAGCTAGTTTTGGCTAATTCCAAACTTTTATAAAGGACTTATACCCAATCAGGGCATTTGTACTCATTATTATATATTGGAATAGATAGTAGAAACATCTCCATTACTTCATTGCTAATACGTTCTATGGTTTTCCCTGGAAAATGTAAACTTTATGACAAAATTATGAAAATTCACATCAGGAAAAGAGTTATATGAAATTATCGAGGCTAAAGCAAACAGAAACGTGCACATCTGTGATTAAGCTTTAACCGTTTATTTTTTCAGTAAGTCATTTATAAGGTAATCCTGTTTAGGGAGAAATTGCTGCCACTAAACATTGGGCCAGATTATGCTTAACTCATCAGTCTTCATGTTGGCTCCACCTTCTGCCACTACCCCCCGGCATGATCCCTAAGGTTCTCTGACCCCATCGATTGAATTGAACTCAAAATCTTGATGCATGTCTGTTTTGCGAAGCAGAGCATTTCCAGGCAGCTATTTGTTCACATCCAGGTGAAAGCAGAGGTCCAGCTCTGCTCCACCTCGTTATTTCACATATTCAAAAACAGTAGGATGAATTTCAATGATTTTAATAAGTTAGAACATATAAAAATAGAAAATAATTTATTTTGAAACACTTTTAATTGTTGTGAATTAATTAATACATAAAGATGACAGTACTTACCTTCTCCATCCATATAAGCTTGTGTCTGAAGATTCAGTGCTAAATCCAGAGACAGAGATGGAGGTCAAACGTGCTGGAATTCGACCTTCAGCTCTTTCTGTATCTTTTGCTCCATAGTGCACAGATATCAAAGGCAAAGATTTGCTCAGCAGCTCTGGGGGGAGGAAGTACGTTGAGCAGCATTGCCATCACGCCGTTCAGAGAACGATGCAAGCCAGTCAAATAACCAGTTTGTTCCCTTCTGTATTTTCTTTTGATATTCTGCTCATGTCATTGTCATTGTCTAAACTTACTGGTGAAGCAGGCTCACTGGTGGAAGTGCTAAAGAGGTCTTGGTGGCATTGTCAGGTACTGCAGACTGGAGTTGGCACTTTCAGAAGAGGCGGGAGAAAAAAATTAACATTGTTTTGAAGGATTCAGAACCAGGCTTGTTTATTGCTCAAAATTTACAGCAAGCAAAGTATGGTACTGTCAAAGAAATTCAGAAGGACTTGTCGTGTAAGTTGAAACTATTGGACAACTTTCATTGTTGTATTGGTGGTGCTGTTTCATATGAAATATTTTAGCTTAATGTTTTCTGAATAATAATTCTCTTAAATGTGACAAGTAATATTTAGGTAAATTAAACCTTGTCTTGCTAATAGAATGCTTCAGCGTGGTGACAAAGGTTCCACGTGAGGTAGGATGAAAAGGATGAATGATTAGGGTGCCCAAATTTGAAATTGAATCTTTTTAACATTTGCATTAGGGATGGTTTGTCCATGTTGCATTCTCGGGAGGAATCGAAAATCTGTTTTCATTCTTTCTCGTATTGCAAAAGCAGCCTTTGGTTTATTAACCAAAAAGTAGCATTAACGTGTGATGATACTAGATTTGCTGAGTTGTAAACTCTAACAAAGATCTTAAGCCCTGTCTGATATAGATAGCTATGGGTAACCTCACTAAAGGGACATTATGTTGTAACTACCTAGTCTTCAAAGATAAGTTCACTTCCCTGTTTATTCTTCACAGTGAGGTTAGTTGTCAATACCCATTACTTGAGAAGTACTCCCTCTCTACCAAGGGGAAGATACTTCCAGCTAACAAAGTAGTTTAAACAAAGTACATTTATCTTTAGTGATAGACGTTTAAATTTAGATAAAATCATTAAAATATGTTTAAAGCTCACAGAGGATTTCTATCTTTTAAAAGATTTCCAAATTACAATCGATTTCTAAAACATAAAGGATTCCTAAAATGTAGGTACTGTTCCTATAATCTAAAAGGACATACCATTGAGTTGCAGACGAACGAGTCATCTGACACAGAAATCGACGGCAGGGGAATTGATTCTAGTCACCCGTCTTTCTGTCATTCTTCTTGTTGTTCCTTGATCATTCCTAACAAGTGTGTCTGTTCTCTTACATTTATACTTTTTTTTTAAACTTGAGTAAGTTCATACACGTGAAAAATTTTTGGATAGCTTTTCACATAGATGGTCTAAAAGCATCTGAGGACAGGGTTAACAGATATCCATAATTAATTTGGTGAAAGGACACTGTCTTCCAACTATTGAAAGATCAGCTATTTGATTATGTAAATCTGGTCTGCAAGCTTCCTGGAACTAAATAACTTAGCCAGTGTTGTCTGGTTCGATTAAAATTAACATCACCCCATTGTCTTACTCTGAATCTCTTGAGCAACTAGCCCTTTGCTGTGGGCCAACATCCTGTGCTTTTATAAACAGTGCTGTTTGTTTGCAAAGCTGTGGTTTTAACTTCAGACTGATTACTGCTTTCCATTTACATTAAGAACTGAAGGTTGGTTCCTGTTTACGACAGGAATCTGAACAAAGAATATTAGTTGGATGTTTAACTTACTCAAAAACAGCTCTTTGATCTCTAGAAGCTCACAGCTGAGCTTGACAAAAGTATCCATTGCAAATACAGCTGGTTGAGAATAGTTAATTAATGAAGAAAATGTGTATATTGGAGGTTGGGACTTGGGATTGAAAGACTTGTCATATGAAGAGCATTTGACAGTTCTGGGCATGTATTCACTGGAATTCAGAAGAATTGAAACCTATCTGATGTTGAAGGGCATCAAATGGATGTGGAAAGGATGTTTCCTATGGTGGGAGAGTCTAGGATCAGAGGACACAACCTCTGAATAGAGGGACATTCTTTTAGAATGGAAGTGAGAAGGATTTTCTTTAGCCAGAGAGTGGTGAATCTGTGGAATTCTTTGCCACAGGCAAGTGTAGAGGCCAAGTCACTGGGCATATTTAAGGCAGGTGTTGATAGATTCTTGCTTGGTCAGGGCATGAAAGGATATGGGGAGAAGGCAGGAGATTGAGGTTGAGGCGAAAGTTGGATCAGCCAATGGCAGAGCTCACTTAAAGGGCAAAATGGTTTAATTCTTTAACGGCCACAACAAGCCTTAAGTTGTGACCGTCAGGAGCAGTGAGTTATTGTGCCTTTCACAAGTGTGCCATTTATTCTACGGCACTTAATTTACCCCTCAGTGGGTTCTAAATGCAATGGAACAGGTTGTAGACTACAGCTCCTTTGTATGATTAATTAACCACTGCTCATCATGATCTTATTTCCCAGCAAGTGCAGTTTTCAGTGCAGCTAATTATTGCATGACTCTCAGAATGGCCACCAATGTAAAAAAAAATTATAGTGGTGTGAATGGTTATATGCATTATTTCAATAATGATATATTAGGTGGCTTTTCATTCATGATATATTAATGATTTCATTCATTACATATGAAGTGGTTTTCAGTATGTAATATATTAATCCACGTATGTCATCTTAAAACTAATTTTGATGTAAGAGATTATTGATCCCATCTAGTGCATCCTTACAGTAAAACGGTGCAAATCTTGAAGGTGATTTTCTAATTTAGTGGCATTCTTTCAGAATCCAATTTAGCCCAATGTTATCAAGGGCACACTATTGACATTGAACATGGCCCCAGTGACAGAACACATCCTAATTACAATGAACTGAATGACAGTAATAGATATCCACTGTACTGTCTGCCATTCAGTTTGTTTGTGAATTAACAAAAGTTACTATGAAAGTTGTTTGATGTCATTAGCAGTTTAGTGGTAGATTCATTGACTAAGGGAGGAGAGGAGGTTGAAGTCCCAATGTCTATGAGGCTGAGAGTTGGGGGGCAAGGACTATATTGAGGAAACAGGTAGAATGCAGAAGGACTTAGACAGATTAGGAGAATGGGCAAGATAGTGGCAAATGAAATGCAATGTTGGAAAATGCGTGGCCATGCACTTTGGTAGTAGAAATGTGCGGACTATTTTCTAAACAGGGAGAAAATCCAGGAATCTGAGATGCATAGGGACTTGGGAGTCCTTGTGCAGACCACCCTGAAGGCTAACTTGCAGGTTGAGTCGGTGGTGAGGAAGGCAAATGCCATGTTAACATTCATATCAAGAGGTCTAAAATACAAGAGCAAGGATGTGATGCTGAGGCTTTATAAGGCACTGGTGAGGCTTCACCTTGAATATTGTGAACAGTTTTGGGCAGCTCATCTTAGAAAATATGTGCCGACATTGGAGAGGGTCCAGAGGAGGTTCATAAGGATGATTCCAAGAATGAAAGGGTTTTCATACGTGGAACGTTTGATGTCTCTGGGTCTGCACTTGCTGGAATTCAGAAGGATGAGGGGGGATCTCATTGAAACCTTTGGAATGTTGAAAGGCCTAGACACAGTAGATGTGGAAAGGATGTTTCCCATGGTGGGAGAGTCTAGGACAAGAGGGCAGAGCCTCAAGAAAGAGGGGCACCCTTTCAAAACAGAGACGCAGACAAATTTCTTTAGCCATAGGGTGGTGAACTTGTGGAATTTGTTGCCACTTGCAGCTGTGGAGGCCAGGTTATTGGGTGTATTTAAGGCAGAGATTGATAGGTTCTTGATTGGACATGGCATCAAAGGTTATGGGGAGAAGGTTGGGAACTGGGGTTGAGGAGGAGAAAAAAAAGGATCAGCCATGATTGAATGGCGGAGCAGACTCGATGGGCCAGATGGCCTAATTCTGCTCCTATGTCTTATGGTCTTTCAGAACCTTCTGTGCTTTCTTTGTATTTTAAATGTGTTTCTGGCACTGTTAGAGTCTGTGACATACAGTTTGAAGATTGATTGGGCGATCTGGTGCTTTGCTGTCTCAGAGAGCATTCCAGAGGGCGAGCGGCCACTTGGCCCAGAAGCTTAGAGATGAGGTGCAAGCCCATGATTGACTCCATTTTTCGCCGATCTCACTGATTAAAGCGTAGAGGAAGATTGAGACACCGAGGCGAGTGAGTATTCAGTGTTGTCTGCCAGTCCCTTGCTTTTTTACTACGCGAGGAAGCTGTCTGCATGTGACAGTCTTTCACCTGCTGCTCCCGGGGGAAGGCCCCTGCATCCAGATGGCCTCCTTCTCCTGCAGTGCTGTTGGAGGATGTTACTGAAGTTCTGGGTCTCTGATTTATGGATTAGACTGGTTCTCTTGGACTTTACCAGTTTTGTGTCTTATATTCTGTTTTATCATCCTTTTTTTTTGTTGCTGCTTGTGTGATTCCTTTGTTCTTTGGCATGGGGGGTTGTTGGGGTTCGATGGTCTTTTTGCAGTTTGCGAGATTTTTTTGCGTGGGAGTTCGGGGTTTAATGTTCTTGCTGTTCGTATGATCTTTTTGTGCACAGGGGTTGATGTTTTTGTTGTCATTTGCGATATTTGTATTTTGTTTTGTGAGGAAGGCTTTGATGGTTTTCTTTGTTTCATGCCGATCTGGAGAAGACGAATCTCAGAGTTGTATACTGCATGCATACTTTGATAATAAATGTACCTTGAACTTTGAGCCTAGGTAAGAAGGCTGGAATCATGGACTGTCCTTGGGTTTGGTCATATCAGGCTAGTGGACTCAAGCCATTACTGAAAGCAAATCTGATAATCTAAATGAAGACTTTAAGGCTTAGCAGTCACTATAGTCTATACTGAATGCTGGAGCTTCAGTGCCAGTCCATTTTCAATTGCTCATGTCTGTATTGCAATGGTGCTAATGCTTGGTTCCAGCTAAGTATTGCATTGAAATCACCACTAAAACATTGGGTGCCAATAAGGAAGAGAAAGATCTTGCTACGAGGAAGATCTTGTTATACTTGTGAGTTTTATGTTCACAGAGCTTGGACACTAACACAGTGTTCACCAAACATCTCTAGCACAGCTGAAATACTATGAATTTATAGATGCTTTCAGTGTGGTGAAAGACACGGAAAGGAGAATCTATCTGCAGTTGGTGTGTTGACCTAGTTATCCTCATTCTCATCATCAATATGAGGCTGGATCAATTCCCAGTGCCTCCTTTTCCTTGTCAGGAAGGACAAGTAGACGGTAGGGCAAAGTCGTAGTCAATGGGATGAGTTCCAGTGCAACATGGGGACAACTTCGAAAAGGGTGATAAACACAGGTGTGAAGGTGTTATATTTGAACGCACACAGTATATGGCATAAGGTAGATAATTTTGTACCACGTTTAGAGATTGGCAGGTATGACGTTGCAGGCATCACTGAGTTGTGACTGAAAGGAGATTATATTTGGGAGCTTAATGTACAAGGATATGCATTGTGTTGAAAGAACAGGCAGATAGGCAGGGGGTTGGTGTGGCTCTGTTGATCAAAAATGAAATCAAATCATTAGAAAAAGGTGATAAAGGACTGGAAGATACAGAATACTTGTGGGTAGAGCTAAGAAAAGGGAAGGGTAAAAAGATGCTGATGGGAGATATATACGGGTCTCTGAACAGTAGTTAGGATGTGGGCTACAGATTACAATGGGAGATAGAAAAAGCTCATCAATGTTATGACAGTCATGAGGGATTTCAATATTCACATAGATTAGGAGAATCAGGTTGGTGCTAGATCATAAGGGAGGGAATTTGTAGAATACCTACAAGGTGGATTTTGTACAGAATATTGTGGTTAAGCCCAGGGAGCTGAACAGCTATTCTGGATTGGGTTTTGTGCAATGAACTGGATTTGATTCGTGAGCTTAAGGTAAAGAAGCCCTTAGGAGAAAGTGATCACAGTATGTTAGAATTCACCCTGAAATTTGAGAAGGAGAAGCTGAAGTTAGATGTATCAGTATTACAGTAGAGTAAAAGAAATTGTAGAAGCAACACAGAGGAGCTGGCTGAAGTTGATTACAAGGAGACGCTAGTAGAGATTATGGCTGGACAGCAAAGGCTAGAATTTCTGGGAACAATTCGGAAGGTGCAGGAAAGATACATCTCACAAAAAAAAGACATATTTTAAAGGCAGGATGATGTAAGTGTGACTGGCAAGGGGAGTCAATGACAAGATAAAAGCAAAAGAGAGGGTATATAATAGAGAAAAAATAGTGGGAAATTAGAGGATTGGGACGATTTAAAAAACCAACAGAAGACAACTATAAAAGACATAAGGAGGGAAAAGATGAAATATAAAGGTAAGTTAGCCAATAACATCAAACAGAATACCAAAAGTATTTTCAAATATATAAAGAGTAAAAGAGAGGTGAGAGTATATTGGGCCACTAGAAAATGACGGTAGTAATGGAGGAAAAGGAAATGGCAGACAAACTGAATAAGTATTTTACATCAGTCTTCACTGTAGAAGACAGTAGCAGCATGCTGCAAGTTTGAGAGTGTCAGGGAGTAGAAGTGAATGCAGTTGCTATTACTAGAAAGAAGGTGCTTGGGAACCTGAAAGGTCTGAAGGTAGATAAGTCACCTGGTCCAGATGGACTACACCCAGGGTTCTGAAAGAGGCAGCTGAAGAGATTGTGGAGATTTGAAAATCAATAGATTCTGGCATGGTTATGGAGGATTGGAAAATTGCAAATCTTACTCCACTCTCCAAGAAGGGAGGGAGGCAGAAGAAAAGAAATTAAAGGCCAGTTAGCCTGACCTCAGTAGTTGGGAAGATGGTCAAATCAATTATTAAAGATAAGATCGCAGTTTACTTGGAGGCACTTGTTAAAGTAGGCCAAAGCCAGCATGGTTTCCTCAAGGAAAAATCTTGCCTGACAAATCTTTTGGAATTCTTTGAGGAAATAACAAGCAGGATAGACGAAGGATAATCAATGGATGTTGTATACTTGGATTTTCAGAAGGCTTTGACAAGGTGCCACACATGAGGCTTCTTGACAAGATAAGATCTCTTGGTATTACAGGAATGATACTATCATGGATAGTGGATTTGCTTATTGGCAGGAGGTAAAGAGTGGGAATAAAGAAAGCGTTTTCTGGTTGGCTGCCAGTGTCTAGTGGTGATCTGCAGGGGTTGGTGTTGGGATCACTTCTTTTCATGTTATATGTCAATAATTTGGTCGACGGAATTGATGGCTTTGTGGATGATATGAAGATAGGCGGAAGGGCTGGTAGTGTTGAGGAAGCGGAGGCTGCAAAAGAACTTTGACAGATTAGGAGAATGCGCAAAGAAGTGGAATACTGTCGGGAAGTGTATGGCCATGCACTTTGGTAGAAAGCGTAGACTATTTTCTAATTGGGGAGAAAATTCAACAATCTAATATACAAAGGGACTTGGGAGCCTTCATGCAGAACTTATGAAAGGTTAACTTGCAGGTTGAGTCAGTGGTAAAGAAGGCAAACGCAATGTTAGCATTCATTTCAAGAGGTCTAGACTACAAAAGCAAAAATGTAATGCTGACAACAGGAATTCTGCAGATGCTGGAAATTCAAGCAACACACATCAAAGTTGCTGGTGAACGCAGCAGGCCAGGCAGCATCTATAGGAAGAGGCGAAGTCGACGTTTCAGGCCGAGACCCTTCGTCAGGACTAACTGAAGGAAGAGTGAGTAAGGGATTTGAAAGCTGGAGGGGGAGGGGGAGATGCAAAATGATAGGAGAAGACAGGAGGGGGAGGGATGGAGCCGAGAGCTGGACAGGTGACAGGTGACCACCCCCCCCCCGTCTTTCTTCCCGGACCTCCTGTCCCATGATCCTCTCGTATCCCCCTCTGCCTATCACCTGTCCAGCTCTCGGCTCCATCCCTCCCCCCTCCTGTCTTCTCCTATCATTTTGCATCTCCCCTCCCCCTCCAGCTTTCAAATCCCTTACTCACTCTTCCTTCAGTTAGTCCTGACGAAGGGTCTCGGCCTGAAACGTCGACTGCCCCTCTTCCTATAGATGCTGCCTGGCCTGCTGCGTTCACCAGCAACTTTGATGTGTGTTGAATGTAATGCTGAGTCTTTATAAGGCATCGGTGAGGCCTCACTTGGAATATTGTGAGCACTTTTGGGCCCCTTATTTAAGAAAGGATGTGCTGACATTGAAGAGTGTTCAGAAAAGGTTCATGAGAATGATTCTGGGAATGAAGGATTTATTGTATGGGGAGCAATTGATAGATCTGGGCCTATACTCATTAGAATTTAGAAGAATGAAGGGAGATCTCATTGAAACCTATGAATGTTGAAAGGCTGAGGTAGACTGGATGTGGAAAGGATGTTTCCCTTAGTGGTAGAGTCTAACCAGCGGGAATATCCTCAGAATAGAGGGATGTCCATTTAGAACAGAGATGAGGAGGAATTTTTTTTTACCCAATGGGTGGTGAATCTGTGGAATTCATTGCCACAGGTGGCTGTGGAGGCCAGGTCATTGGGTGAATTTAGAGTGGAGTTTAATAGGTTCTTGAATAGTCAGGGTGTGAAAGGTTACTAGGAGAAGGCAAGAGAGTGGGGCTGAGAGGGAAAATGGATCAGCCATGAAATGGCAGAGCAGACTCATTGGTCTGAGTGGCCTAATTCTGCTCATAGCTTATGGTCTTATGGTCTTTTCCCCGTACTCTTGGTAATTTTCCTTTTCTTTCTGGGCCGTTTTTAAATTTCTGCAGTGGGTCAGCAGGAAAGAAAGTGTAGAAGAAGTGGGGTAAGCATTCCTTTCTGAAGCTTAAGGAAATTTCCAAAGTGTATTTGCATTCGAAGAATGTATAAATTATACAACCTTGAGATTTGTTTGCTTACAGTTGCAAACAAAGCAAGAAACCTGAAAGCCCACTTCCAAAGCCCATAGAGAAAGAGAAAAAAAAACATGAATCAAATCATATAAAGAATAGAAGCGAGCAATAACAACAGAAATCCAAACCAAATTGAGTCCTTAGATCCAAACCCGCCGCCCCCTGGATCAATCATATTACAAGGGTGATTTGTTGCAAAGCTCGCAGATACAAGGCACAGCTACCGGGGGCAGCCTCACAGCCTTAGCGTCGTGGAGAAAGAAGCCCCCAGACTGTTTGGGGTGGCGTTTAAATTGTCTGGACCTTGCACTATGACCCAGCTCTGCTACTGGAGAATCACTCCGGGTCTAGAGTTTGCTGTCGAAGAGACCGTTCTTGACCTCTCCAAATCATCTTGGCACCCTGAGCGATCTAACCTTACCCGACTCTCAGCACCCTGCCTTTCCAGTCTGTGTGGGCTGGCATTTAGATTGTCCAAACAGAAGAATGTACCCTGCATTGGGACCTGGGCCTTGCCGGGGCGAGACACTCCAGACTTTCAACATACCGCCCGGCGATTCGCTTTGGACCTGGATTTCGCTGCCAAAGGAGGCGTTCTTGACCACGCCAATTCGGTCCAACGCCCAGAGCAACCCACCCTCATACCCGGATTTGTTGGATGGGCATCGGAACTCCTCTGTCCCGTCTTCTCCCCTCCAAATTGTTCACTCCAACCAGCTTGGCTCCAACTCCAAATGCGTTGATTTTGCAGCGCACCAACCGGGCACATCCTGTGAATTCACTTTGTCTTCGCTTAATTCTTCATTGTTTGCGATGATAGTTTACCACGATTTCCTTTAAAAAGTGTCATTAATAATTCTTTTAATCAAATTCCTTTGTTTTCGAACTACCAGTAAGCTGCCACACGTCTTCAGTAGCACCATCTTAAACCTGGAGATTTGTGAGCTTCAGAGAAATCATGGGATGATGGCATCAATGCCCCTTTGCTAAACCAGCCTGAAAAACTTGCAGCTGACAACAGGCTAAATGGGTTAACAGCTGAGGGACCCAGGGAAGAAGGCATAGGTTAAAATGGAGGCAGTTGCTATAGCAACGGGCCCACCCATTGTATGCGTGAGTGCCTTGCAAAATCTTAAGCAAATCACCCTAAAATATTTTTTTTGTATGAAGGACTTTTGGAGAACTGAGTCAGATACATGAGGGCATGAGAATGTCAGAATGGGGGAAGAGATCCTGTGGTCACAAGAACATGCTTCAAAGGTTGGTGGGCAGGTAGAGCATGTGACAACAAATGATGAAGGGTCTCGGCCCAAAAATATCAACTGCTTATTCTCCTCCGTAGATGCTGCTGAGTTCCTCCAGCATTTTGTGTGTTGCTCTGGAACAAGTATCTGCAGAACCTCTTGTGTTTATGTGACAAAAGGTTCAGCCTATTCTGCAGTGTGAAGTGTAGTTCATGGAAACGTTTTTTTAATATGGAGAGCGATCCGCCCGTTAATGAAATGATGTGAGCCAACTATGCCAAGTTGCCAGTCCAGGTGAGGTTGCTAAACGTCCAATGAAACTATTTAATTTTTATTTTTATTGAGATACAGTGTGGGATAAGCCCTCCTGACTCTTTGAGCCTCTCCACCCCACACCCCCCCGACTTAATTCTAGCCTAATGATGGGACAGTTTACAATGACTAATTAACTTACCAATCGGTACTTCTTTGGACTGTGGGGAGAAACCGGAGTACCCAGAGGAAACCCACAAGGTCAAGCTCCTTATAGGCAGCTGCGGGAACAGAACCTGGATGGGTGGTACTGTAAAGCAGTGGTCCCCAACCTCTGGGCTGCGGACCGATACATTGTCGCGAAGCATGCAGTGGCGCAGCGGTGGCCGGAATGCACCCAGCGCATCTTTAAGAAAAAAAAAACAAAATAAACAAGCTAATTAATTAGGTGCCGCCCGGCACGTAAATGCCAGCCCAGATCAGAGGTGATTGCCGATTGCGTCGCCTCTGATCTGGGCCGACATTTACGTGCTGGGTGGCACCTAATTAATTAGCTTGTTTGTTTCGGCTTTTTTTTTAAAGATGTGCTGGGTGCGTTCCGGTCACCGCTGCATTGCTGCATTCTTCGCGGCCCGGTATCAGTCCGCGGCCCGGAGGTTGGGGACCACCGCTGTAAAGCGTTGTGCTAACCATCACGCTACTGTGTCGCCCCATCAGAACTAGGATAAGAAAAGTAGTACTCGTTTGTTGGGTCAGGTTCCTACAGGTGCATTCCCAGCTGGCTTGTTGGCACTTACACCAAGGCTACTGCCTTTCGCTTCCATCTTGGACATCTGAATTGCTGAGGCTCTGCTGTCTTTCTCGCTGATCCACAGTCATGGCATAGACTCAGATGGGGTTGTCCAGGGACTGTCCCGGACAAGTAAAGTATTAAATGGTGCCAGGTCAAATACTGAAAATCACTGAAAATGGAATGGAAGGCCTGATCATTTTTCCCTCTCTTCCCAGTCTGCCTCCTCTCTCCTTCCTCGACCCCAAATGGGTTAAAAATGTTAACTTTCGAAAGGGAAGTGGTGTCTGACTGAGTGTGCAGCAGGAGTTAAGGGAATAGGTTAAGGATTGTTTGCAGGATGTATGAAAGTTTCACATCATCCAATTTACATTGCATTTCACAGATACCCTGTCAAAGGGAGTGAAATGGTCAGAACCATCACCTCACCAGGAGCCATCATCTGGGACCATTTTAAAAAAATCTGTAGACTATTTAACTGATTTTACAAAAGTAGGAGTCCATATTTTTTGTCCACTTCAATTCGATCAGTGCGGTTTTAGTATTAGCAAACAAACTGAATTTATGATGACATTTCAGATTTATTGTGATCTATCCCAGAAGTGCCTAACTCTAGTTTTACATAACATCCCAAGGTAAAACTCTGCAGTATTTTTCAGGCTGACATAATAGGAAAGCTGATTAGAACAAAGTAAGTAAAGCATCAGCCACTTTAAGAATTAACAAAGGAGTGACTGACAGTTCAATTGTGAAAGACTTCCTTTGAACACCATGGAAACACGGTCTGCAAGTGTGGAAGTGCTCCACCGAGGATAAAATATCGACTTCTCATCCTTTCAATGGTTCTTCAGTACCTATTTGGTGGACAGGATTAATGTTTTAGTCCTCATTCAGGAAGGTAGTGTGTTGAAAGTCCTCAACATCAGTTCCAGGATTCAGGAGTATCCTGACAGCAGACAAAGGCAATGAAACCTACTCATGTCTATCTTCTGGTGTCATTCAGCTGAAGTGTCTTTGCTGTGGCATATTGATTACCACTTGGGAGAAGCAATGATAAGTAGCGAGGGCAAATGAATGCATTTTGGGCTCACAAGAAAACAAATTCTCCCATTTATATACCATCTTTAACGAAAACAGTTTGTCAGAGAATGCTGGGGCAGTCACTGTGGTAACGTAGTAGATGACCAGATAATATACTGTGCTTCAGCAACTTGAGAGGATTTGAAATCTTACCCAAGACCTTGAGGAGAAATGGTTGACTTTCGAAAAGGAAGTGGTGCCTGAGGGACAGAGGTAAACTTACATGAGGTGATCCTCACCAGCGTAGCTTTCTCAAGTGCATGTGTCTATGGCACTGTCAGTGCCAGTGCCAATGCCAATGCCTACTCTGGTGATGTGTGTTGCACTAACAGAATCAAAAGACAGATGGAAAATATTGGAACTTAAGAACTAGAAGGAAGGAATATGCCATTGTATCTGCTCTAACATTCAACAGGGACATTGATGAACTTTAACCCCAGTGCTACTTCCCTGCACTAATCACATATTTCTTAATATCTACAAATCCAGTAGTCTCTTCCTTAACATACTCAGTGCTTGTGTCACGACACCCACCTGACCACGCCGGCCTCCGGGGTTTAGATGCTCCAGCTCTTTGCAGTATGGCTAGTTGGTGTGTTCCCTTTAAAAATTCAGGCCCGCCCCAGTAATTGGCAGCCATGCTTTGACGCCAGGATTTTAATATTTAAAGTCCACATGAACTGAGGTTCAGTGCTCAATCGTCGGTTCAACTTTGGATTCTCGTCTAGCATCTAGTTTAGAATCCTGTCTTCATTTCAGTCTTGTATCGTGCCTCGAGTCTAGTCTCGGATGCTCCAGGACTTCGGTCCTAACCATCCTCACCTAGGTCTCTTGTCGCAACCCGAGGCACCACGACCATTCTGGGGGCAAGAATTTGAAAGGTGTACTGGCCTTTGCAAAAATAAATCTCTTCTTAGTTTTGACTTACCACAGTCAAGGGACATATCATCAACGACTTTAGAGATCAATTTTTAAAAAATGAAACAGTGTACAGGCCCAGTTTACTTAAGTTCTCCTCATACAACAAACCCACCTTCCTCATAATTAATCTAGCGAATGTTCACTGCATTCCATGATCACAAGTACATCCCTGTTTGGATAGGACAAGGGCACCTAAATCTATCAACACCTTTCCCTGCTTTTAACCAAACTTTCTCCACATTCTATTCTATCTTTATGTATTTGCTTATTCAAAAATCCATTTATATTTTCCTGAAACATCTCTACATCTGCCTCACAACCGACTAGATTAGTATTGTCAGCAAATGTGGATTATAACTTGGTAGGTGCCTGGATTGTATTGTCAGAGGTAATAGTGGAAACAAATACTATACGGGCATTCAAGATGCTTTAAGATATGTATTATGTGTGGGCAGAAATGTTTAGTTAAATTTGACATCATGTTTGGCAAAGACATCATGGGATGAATGGTCTGATCTTATGCTGTTCTGTGTTCATGATACACTGTGAACCAGGCTTTTGATGTAGACTGCAAATAGCTTGAATCCTAGCACTGATTCCTGTGGTGCCTCCACATCCAAAGCACCTTGTTATTCTTATGTATCGGTTTCTCCCTCGTAACCAATCTTCGTTCATGTCAGTCTGCAATCCTTAGGTCCATTAATTTTTCCAGTATCACGTGCCCTAATCTTGTTTATGGTATTATGGGTGGTGGGATGGAGATACATCGCTACTGAAGGAGGTGTAAAATGGTCTTTCCCTTTGTTAAACCATAAGACCATAGGACATAGGAGCAGAATTAGGCTATTTGGCCCATGAGTTTGCTCTGCCATTCAGTCACGGCTGATCCTTTTTTTCCTCCTCAGCCCCACCCCCTGGCCTTCTCCCCGTAACCTTTGATGCCATTTCCAATCAATAGCCTATCGAGCTCTGCCTTAAATACACCCTATGACCTGGCCTCTACAGCTGCCTGTGGTAACAAATTCCACAAATTCACCACCCCTCGGCTAAAGAAATTTCTCCACATCTGTTTTAAATTGACGTTCCTCTGTCCTGAAGCTTTGCCCTCTTGTCCTAGTCTCCCTCACCATGGGAAACATCCTTTCTACATCTACTCTTGTCTAAGCTCTTCAACATTCGAAAGATTTCAATTATATCCCCCCAATCCTTCTAAACTGCAGTGAGTGCAGGCCTAGAACTATCAAACATTCCTTGTACGATAACCCTTTCATTCCCAGAATCATCCTTGGGAACCTCCTCTGAACACTTTCCAATGCCAGCACATCTTTTCTTAGATGAGGTGCCCAAGATTGTCCACAATACACAAGGTGAGGCCTCGCCAGTGCTTTATAAAGCCTCAGCTCACATCCCCGCTCTAGTATCCTAGACCTCTTGAAATGAATGCTAACATTGCATTTGCCTTCGTCACCACCTACTCTGCCTTGCAAGTTAACCTTTAGGTTCCCAAGTCCCTTTGTATCTTAGATTTTTGGATTTTCTCCCCATTTAGAGAATAGTCTGCACATTTATTTCTACTACCAAAGTGCATGCCCATGCATTTTCCAACATTGTATTTCATTTGCAACTTACTTGTCCAATCTCCTAAGCTCCTTCTGCAGC
The DNA here is from genome assembly GCF_963921235.1 of Mobula hypostoma. Classification (NCBI taxonomy): domain Eukaryota; kingdom Metazoa; phylum Chordata; class Chondrichthyes; order Myliobatiformes; family Myliobatidae; genus Mobula; species Mobula hypostoma. The sequence goes on along the minus strand of NC_086111.1, from coordinate 61,738,154 downwards.
CTACCTGTTTCCTTAACACTACCTGCCCCACCACCAATTTTCATATCATCTGAAAACTTGGCAACAAAGCCATCTATTCCATCATCTATATAATTGATATACAGCATAAAAAGAAGCAGTCCCATCACTGACCCCTGTGGAACACCACTAGTCACTGGCAGCCAACCAGGAAAGGATCCTTTCATTCCCACTCGCTGCCTCCTACCAATCATCCAGTGCTCTAAACATGCCAGTAACTTTCCTGTAATACCATGAGCTTTTAACTTGGTAAGCAGCCTCATGTGTGGCACCTTGTCAAAGGCCTTCTGAAAGTCCAAATTTACAACATCCACTGCATCCCCTTTATCTATCCTACTTGTAATCTCCTCAAAGAATTTCAACAGGTTTGTCAGGCAGGATTTTTCCTGTTGGAAACCAGGCTGACTTTGTACTCCCTTGTCCTGTGTCACCAAGTTCTCCATCACCTCATCCTTAACAATTGACTCTTAACATCTTCCCAACCACTGAAGTCAGGCTAACTGGCCTATAATTTCCTTTACTCCGCCTCCCTCCTTTCTTGGAAAGTGGAGTAACATTTGCAATTTTCATTGGACTCTGGCACCATGCCAGAGTCCAATGATTTCTCAGAGATCATTACTGCAATCTCTACTGCTACCTCTTTCAGAACCCTAGGGTGCAGTTCAACTGCTCTGGGTGACTTACCCTTTGGTCTTTCAGCTTTTTGAGCACCCTCTCCCTTGCAATAGTAACTGCACTCACTTCTCTTCCCTCACACCCTTCAACATCTAGCACACTGCTAGTGTCATCCATAGTGAAAACTGATGCAAAATACTCATTTAGTTCATCTGCCATCTCCTTGACCCCTGTTACTATTTCTCTGGCCTCATTTTCTAGCTGTCCTATATCCACTCTCATCTCTCTTTATCTTTTGCATACTTGAAAAAGATCTTACAATCCACTTTGATATTGTTTGCTCGCTTGCTTTCATATTTCATCTTTTCCCTTCTAATGATTCGTCTAGTTGCTCTCTGTAGGTTTTTAAAAGCTTCCTAATCCTCTGTCTTCCTACTAATTTTTGTTTTGTTGTATGCTCTCTTTTACTTTTACATTAGCATTGACTTCCCTTGTCAGCCAAGGTTGTACTATTTTGCCATTTGAGTACTTCGGTGTTTTTGGAATACATCTATCCTGCATCTTCCTCATTTTTTTCTAGAAACTCAAGCCATTGCTGCTCTGTTGTCATCCTTGCCAGCATTTCCTTCCAGTTTACTTTGGCCAACTCCTCTCTCATACCACTGTAATTTCCTTTACTCCACTGAAATACTGCTATGTCAGACTTTACTTTCTCCCTATCAAATTTCAAGTTGAACTCAATCATAATGTGATCACTGCCTCCTAAGGATTCTTTTACCTTGAGCTTCCTGATCACCTCTGGTTCATTACATAGCGCCCAATACAGTATAGCTGATCCCCTAGTAGGGTCAACAACAAACCGCTCTAAAAAGCCATCTCATAGGCATTCAACAAATTCACTCTCTTGGGATCCATTTCCTAATCAACCTGCATGTTGAAATCTCCCATGACTATCATAACATCGCCCTTTTGACACGTATTTTCTATTTCCTGCTGTAATCTGTGTTCCACCTCCCAGCTACAGTTGGGAGGCCTCTATATAACTGCCATAAGGGTCCTTTTACCCTTGTAGTTTCTTGACTCAACCCACAAGGATTCAACATCTTCTGATCCCATGTCACTTCTTTCTACTGATTTGATGCCATTCATTACCAGTAGAGCCACACCATCCCCTCTGCCCACCTTCCTATACCTCCAATAAAACGTGTAACCTTGGACATTCAGCTCCCAGCTACAACCATCCTTCAGCAACAGTTCATACCTGGCAATCTGTAATATTGCAACAAGATCATCCACCTTATTTCTTACACTATATGCATTTAGATACAACACCTTGAGTACTGTATTTGTTATACTTTCTGATTTTGCATCCCTAATGTTTTGATACTCAGCCTGTAAGCTGCAACTCAGTCCCATCACCTGCCTACCCTTCCTGACAGTCTGACTGCATACTATCTTTGCTTTTGTACTATCTGTTCTATCCTGAGTCCCTTCACTGCAGTTCCCACCCACTTGGAAAATTGATTTTAAACCCTCACCATCAGCTGTAACAAAGTGGCCCACAAGAATATTGGTCCCCCTTGGGTTCAGGTGCAACGTGTCACTTTCATTCAGGTCATATCTCCCCCTGAAGAGATCGCGATGATCCAAGAACCTGAAGCCCCACCAGCTGCTCAGCCATGCATTACTCTGCCAAATCATCCTGTTTCTACCCTCACTGCAGATCATCCTTGGGCAAGGTGTTGCACCTACTTAACCCCACTCACCCCAATCGCCATGGAGCAGGTCGTCTGAGCAGCTGGTGCATATCACAAGTCCTGGTTATGCAACCGCTGATGCCATGCAGGCTATCTCTGAAGGGTATTGATAATGGCTGGGGTCATTTGTCTCGTAAAGACACTGCCCTGAAGAAGGCATTGGCAAACTACTTTTGTAGAAGAATTTGCCAGGAACAATCATGGTCATGAGATCATTACTGTATCACCCACGTCATGTGACATGGCACATAATAATGATGTCATATGTCATGGCACATGATGATGATGATGAATCTTGGCTTTTGTGTGTCACCTTATCAAACACTTTCAAAGATTCAAATATACCAGTTCTACTTGTTTCCCCTTATGTTCTACTAATTATGAAGTCAAAAATTCCAACTGATTGGTCAAGCTTGGCTTTCTTTTCATAAATCCAAGATTACTTAATCATAATTTTATTTACAGAGTGTCCTGTTTCTATGCATTAATAATAGATTCCAAACTTTTCTTGACCACTGTCAACCGGCTAACGGGTTTTCTCCCTCCTTTATTAATCAGTGGAGCTACAATTGCTAGCTTCCTGCTGCTGCCTATAAGGAGATTATACGTTCTCCCCATGACCATGCAAGCTTCCCCTGGGTGCTCCGGTTTCCCACAGCCCAAAGATTAGTAGATTAGGTTAGGATTAGATTGGGAGATTGCTGGGTGGCGCCACTTGAAGGGCCGGAAGAGCTTCCTCCACTCTGTATCCCAGTAAATAAATAAATGCTATGATCTATAGAAATATTCAAGTTGACAGTCAGTGCATCCAGTATCCAGGGATGCAGGAAATAATTCTGATATTTTCCTAATCCTCAGGCTTACTGCATTTTGGGAGCGTTGTACTTCTTCTCGGCCCAAAACATTGACTGTACCTCTTCCTAGAGATGCTGCCTGGCCTGCTGCGTTCACCAGCAACTTTTGTGTGTGTTGCTTATCCTTAACTTCTCTTTTTGGCCATGTTGGTTCACTTGTACTGTTGTGTTACTGTACCTGGAAGGGACATACACTCAGCGCCCACTTTATTTGGTACCTTCTGAAACTGATAAAGTGGTACTGAGTGTATGTTCGTGGTTGTCTCTTACTGTAGCCCATCCACTTCAACTTTTGACTTGTTGTGCATTCAGAGATGCCCTCCTATACACCATTGTTGTAATGTGTGGTTATTTGAGTTACTGTCACCTTCCTGTCAGCTTGAACCAGTCTGGCCATTCTCCTTTGACCTCTCTCATTAACAAAGCATTTTCCCCCACAGAACTGCTGCTCACTGGATGTTTTTTTTCTTTATTTCACACCATTCTCTGTAAACTCTAGAGACTGTTGGTGGTGAAAATCCCAGGAGATCAGCAGTTTCTGAGATACTCAAACCACTCCATCTGGCACAAACAGTCATACAATGGTCAAAGTCACTTAGATCACATCTTTTCCATTCTGATATTTGGTCTGAACAACAGCTGAACCTCTTGACCATCTCTGCATGCTTTATGCTTTAAGTTGCTACCACATGATTGATTGATTAGATGTTTACTTTGTTGTCGTTGTTGTTCGTCCTTCGTAGTCGAAGATGACCATGGCTTCAAAGCCAAATGGGAGATTGGTGGCTGTGGGTCCGGAGGTGACTGATGAGGCCAATCCGGGCCCTGAAGGCTTGCCCACATGTGGGACACAAGTGGGTGGGTGCTGTCGTGGCAGTGGATGCTGCTCGGGCCTTGCGCACAGCTTTCGGTGCGCCTCGATGATGCGCCTGACTTCAGCTGCACGGGCTCCTGTGGTGATCTTGCTGCGCCAAGCTGGACGATCGAGGGCAAGCGTCTCCCACGTGTTGATGTTGACACCCAGGCCTTTGAGGGACGCTTTGAGGCAGTCTTTGTAACGTTTCTTCTGCCCCCTGACTGAGCCCAGCTTGTTCCAGGATTTCCGTGTCGGGGACTTTGTCCTGCCACCTGATGTGGAGGAGTCTGCGGAGACAGCTCAGGTGAAAATGGTTGAGCTGTTTGGCGTGTCTGCTGTAGACAGTCCAGGTCTCGCTGGCGTAAAGGAGGGTGGTAAGGACCACTGCACAGTAGACCTTCAGCTTGGTGGTAAGGCTGAGTCCTCTCCATTCCCAGACGTTCTCACGGAGTCTCCCAAAGGCGGCGCTGGCTTTGGCAATCCTGTTGTTGACCTCAGCGTCTATATTCACTGCGCGAGAGAGTATGCTGCCCAGGTAGGTGAAGTTGTCGGCTGCCTGGAGGTTCTGGCCCGTTACCGTCATGCGCGGCTCCTGGTATGGTTTTCCTGGGGCAGGCTGGTACATAACTTCGGTCTTTTTGGTGCTGATAGTGAGACCGAAGTTGTCGCAGGCTTGTGAGAAGCAGTCCATTTCACGCTGCATCTCCTGCTCTGTGCTGGCGTTGAGTGCGCAGTCATCAGCAAACAACAAGTCTCTGATGACAGTCTCTCACACCTTTGTAACTGCCTGCAGGCGCCTAAGGTTGAACAACCTGCCGTCAGTCCTGTATCTGACGTGGATTCCTTCTTCGTAGTTATGGAAGGCATCTGTCAGCATGGCAGAGAATACCATACTGAACAGAGTCGGGGCAAGAACGCAGCCTTGTTTGACGCCATTTGTCACTGGGAAGGCCTGCGACTCGTCGCCGTCATCCAGAACTTTCACCATCATACCGTCATGGAACTGCCGGACGATTGTGATGAACTTGCTGGGGCAGCCAAACTTCTCCATGATCTTTCACAAGCCTTCTCTGCTGACCGTATCGAAAGCCTTGGTTAGATCGACAAAGGTCACGAAGAGGTCGCTGTGTTGCTCCTGGCATTTTTCTTGGAGTTGGCGCGCAGCAAAAATCATGTCCGCGGTCCCACGTTCAGCACGGAAGCCGCACTGGCTTTCTGGGAGCAGACCTTGCTCAAGATGTTGGAGAAGGCGGTTGAGCAGGACGCGGGCCAGAATCTTCCCCGCAATGGACAAGAGGGAGATGCCTCGGTGGTTGTCGCAAGACTGGCGGTTGCCTTTCCTCTTGTAGATGTGGACTATGCTGGCATCTTTCAGCTGTTGCGGGACCTGTCCCTTTTTCCACATGGACTGGAAGAGTACAGTCAGCTTTTGCATCATGACAGGGCCTCCTGCTTTGTATACCTCAGCAGGGATTGCATCGGGTCCTGGCGCTTTGCCACAGGAGAGTTGCTTCACTGCCTTCCTGACTTCATCTACTGTGGGAAGGGTGTCGAGGTTCTTGTTGATCTCTACCTGGAGCAGGCGGACGATGGCCTCGTCGTTGATGTCGGCAGGGCGGTTAAGGACGTTGTTAAAGTGCTCAGCCCACCGATCCAGAATTTGCTTCTTCTCCGTCAGCAACTGCGTCTCATCTGTGTTGAGGCGGGGTGAGGAGCCTGAGGACTGGGGTCCGTATACAGCCTTAAGCGCATCATAGAAGTGCTTTATGTCGTGGTTGTCTGCATAGCCCTGGATTTCATCAGCCTTCTTGCTGAACCAGCTGTCCTGCATCTCGCAAAGTTTTTTCTGCACCTTTCTTCTTGCGTTGGTAAAGGCATCTTTCTTGGTTAGCGACGTGGGGTCGTTCTGATGCGCTCTGTAATGTTGATGTTTCTCCGTTAGTAGTGCCTGTATTTCTTCATCATTCTCATCGAACCAGTCTTGGTTTCTTCGGGTTGCTGGTCCGAGATGTTCGAGGGCGGTAGTGTAGACAGCGTCTCTGAAGGCCGTCCACTGTTCCTCAATGCTGGTCCCGTCTTCCTGTGGTGTGTCTGGCAGTCTGCCTTCAAGGGCATCGACGAATTCTTCTGCAACCCTGCTGCTTTTCAGCTTGGAGACATTCAACCTCTTTGCAGTCTTCTGCCCTTGGGGTCTTCTCATGGGCAGAATGCGAAGCCTGAACTTGGACACAATGAGGCGGTGGTCGGTCCAGCAGTCGGCACCACACATGGCTCTCGTCACTCTGACATCCATCCTGTTCCTCTTCCTGGTGATGATGTAGTCAATCAGATCCCAGTGCTTCGAGCGTGGGTGCATCCATGACGTCTTCTTACGGGTGGGTAGGCGGAACAGGGTGTTGGTGATGACAAGGTTGTGTGTGGCACATGTCTTGAGGAGCAGAAGGCCGTTGCTGTTACACTTGCCAGTGCCGTGTCTTCCAATGATCCCTTCCCAGGTTTGGTAGTCTGTCCCTACTCTGACATTGAAATCCCCGAGAATGATGAGCTTCTCTGACTGTGGGATTGCTGAGATGAGGGCGTCGAGTTCTTCATAGAACTTGTCTTTAATGCCATCTGGGTTGGTCATGGTGGGAGCGTAGGCACTAATCAGCGTAGCACTCTTCTTGTTTGCAAGTGGGAGCTGAAGTGTCATCAGGCGGTCGTTGCTGCTCTCTGGGTGCTTGGTGAGTTTACGGGCGAGGTTAGAATTGATGGCAAATCCCACGCCTGCTTCTCGTCGTTCAGCGCTGCTGCGACCGCTCCAGAAGAACGTGTATACACAACTACGTTCTGTCAGCTGGTCCTTGTCTGCTAGGCGCGTTTCGCTGAGAGCTCCTATGTCCACGTTGTAGCGAGCTAGCACTTTTGCAACCAGTGCAGTTCTTCTCTCTGGTCTGTCAGCCTTGATGTTATCTCGCAGAATTCTCACGTTCCATGTGCCAAGGTTGAGCACCATCACTTTCTTCTGCACTGTTGTAGGTCCAGTAGAGAGTGACCCTATGCCCTGGGCCACCTGTGTGCAGGTTTGTGACTACAGCTTCCAGTGTATCCGTACCTGCTGCTTCGCCACTCCCCCATCGCCACAGGACTTTAGGTTGCGCGTTGGGTTTGAAGTCATGACTTGCGCTTGACTTGGATTAAAGTGAGGGAGAGTTGCGCAGGTCGTCAGCCTCACTGTCTCGTCCCGGCCTATCTGGACCCAGTGGCAAGACATAGTCGAGACGGCTGGAGATAGGTCAGGATGCAGTGGATGGCCAGCAGTGTTCTGTGTGTCTCACTGTGCCCTCTTAGCGCTCCACGACGCATTGCTGGGAATCGCCTTTCTGCCCGTTGAACCAGTGATGGTTTCTTCCACGCAGTCCGCTGAATCCAGGCTTCACACGCTAGGTAGACAAGCCCTGAGTGTTGTGGGTCTACGGCGGTTCTTGCGGCGTGCTCGCAAGCCTCCCTACCCATTGTTGGACATCCTCATCCGCCTTTGCAGCCGTTGGGAGATGTCTCCTCTTCCGCCTGCTCCGCCGTTGGGATGATCACCTAGTGGTGTGGTAATGACACCACCCCCTCACTTGTTTTCGCCCGCTAGCTGCTCCACCTTCGCTGGGTCCTGCAGCTGCTCCCAACCGTACCAGGCGGAGGGGGCGGGTGGTGGCGGTCGCGACAAGCGGCAGGCTAGCTCCACACCTCGGGCCTCGACCCCTCCGCCCGCCGCCGCCTCGCCTTATACCTGTATAATAGGTCCAGTGTCAGTTCGGCGGCCTCGTACAGGAGTCTCAGCACTCACGACCCAGTGTCGGCTCGACCTCGGCGCTCACGGCCCGGTGTCGGCTCGACCTCGGCCGGGTGTCTCGGCACTCACAACCCAGTGTCGGCTCGACCTCGGCCGGGTGTCTCGGCGCTCACAGCCCGGTGTCAGCACGACCTCGGCCGGGTGTCTCGGCACTGACGGCCCGGTGTCGGCTCGACTTCGGCCAGGTGTCTTGGCGCTTACGGCCCGGTGTCGGCTCGACCTCGGCCGGGTGTCTTGGCGCTCACGACCCAGTGTCGGCTCGACCTCGGCCGGGTGTCTTGGCGCTCACGACCCAGTGTCGGCTCGACCTTGGCCGGGTGTCTCGGCGCTGACGGCCCGGTGTCGGCTCGACCTCAGCCGGGTGTCTTGGCGCTCACGGCCCGGTGTCGGCTCGACCTCGGCCGGGTGTCTTGGCGCTCACGACCCAGTGTCGGCTCGACCTTGGCCGGGTGTCTCGGCGCTGACGGCCCGGTGTCGGCTCGACCTCAGCCGGGTGTCTCGGCGCTGACGGCCCGGTGTCGGCTCGACCTCGGCCCGGTGTCTCGGCGCTGACGGCCCGGTGTCGACTCGACAGCCGGCCGAGGTTGAGTCAGATGTTTACATTAACAAGTAGGTGTACAGGTGTACCTAATAAAGTGGCCACTGAATTTATAGCATGTGAATTATAAGCTATGTATTTCATCCTTAAATTTAACGTTGACACCTACATAGGGTTAGAGAAGCATGTTGAGGAAAGCGGCAAAGAAATTAAATAAATACTTGCTTTCACAGAAGAAGAATGCTTGAATGCTTGTCAAATTTTCTAATGTAGCTTCCCAAACTACCATAACCAATTTACAGCTCATGCCTTGGTAGTTTGCTTTATTCAGATCTCAGGTGTGAACCAAATTACTTGCAAATTTTATTTGACCCTTAACGTCTATTTCAGCTGCGTATAAGCACTCCAATTAAATCTGTTCCCTTCCCTCTTCCCCTAACCCTGCATATTCTGTCCTTTCAAATATCAATCCTACTCTCCTATAAGTGCTACAAACTGCTTCAACTTCTGCGTTTGCTGTAAAAATAATTTTCTTCATGCCAGTTTTGGCTCTTTTACCTTTATTCCAAACCTAGTTTTTCCAAAGGAAGCGATTTCACTCTTCCAGCACCATTAATGATTTTATTTTGCTGTCAGGTATTCTGAAGCATAGGAACAGCTCTACAACTGAGCTCACACCTACCATCAAGTGGCCATTTACCCTAATTTCATATTTGCCCTCTTTGATTCTGCTGATACAACATCTCCAGAGGTAGCATGGTAGTGTAGTGGTTAGCACAACGCGTTACAGTACAGGCAACCCGGGCTCAATTCCTGCTGGCGCTTGTAAGAAGTTGGTATATTGTTGGTTTCCATCAGATGCCCTGGTTTTCTCCCACAGTCCAAAGAGATACTGGTTAGTAGGTTAATTGGTCATTGTAAATTGTCCTGTGACTTCTGGGCAGTACAGCTTGAAGGGCTGGAAGGGCTGTATGTCAATGAATTTTTTTAAAAATCTATCTGTCACTAAGGGGCTATTTGCAGCATTGATAGTTCTTGATTAGTAAGGGTGTCAAAGGTTATCGGAAGAAGGCAGGAGAATGGGGTTGAGGAGGATAATGAGTCAGTCATGGTGGAATGGCGGAGTCACCTGGTTACAGAGAAAATGTTTTATTTCCACGTGGACAGCACCAGAAGTCAATATTGAACCCTGTTTGCTGGATTTGTGAGACAGCAGCAATATTAACTCTGCCAACAGACCACTCATCTCCTTTGTTCCTAGCAGCACTAAATGAGGTAGGTTTAGAATATAAATGTTAGCTCAAAAAACTATGCCTCTTCAGCAGAGCACAGCATATCCCTCCTTATACCACTATCATTAAAATAAGCAACGGGTTCAAGGGGAGTGTAAAAGATCATGAGTGGAGCTCTACAAGGCTTGTCGGAACAGGTGATCCCACCTTGGTGAAGCTACAACACAGGACTAAAAGTGCACTAAGCAACCAAAGCACAAAGTTCTTTAAATAGTTAAGGGATGTCACAAACGATGTACCAGATCAAAGTTACACAGTTCTGTCATATCCTGCCAGGAATGGACCATTCAGATCAGAGCAGGATGAGGCCCCATGATCGTCCCAATCCCTGACGAGTAAACCCAGCTGGAGAGTACACAAGTAGGTTGAAATGAAGACTTTGGGCCCTGACAATATCTCATCAATAGTTTTCTTTGAGAGTGTTAGGGCATTTTCTAGATATATAATAAATATTAAGTTTAACAGCAGCCAATCTTCAGACATGAAGGTGAATGTTAGATTAAATTTGAAATTTAGATTAAATGTGAACACTAGTTGATTGAAAACCAGATTATGCTGATTAATATTCATTTTGGGTGCCTGGAGTGTGGGTGCAAAGAAGGAGGTGTGTGAAAAATATATGTAATTTAAAGGAAGCATTATAACTAGAATTGTCTTGCTGTTATCTTTGATCTTTAGCCTGTAAAATGTCTTGTAAGATTGGGTCAAGCAGGCTTCTTCCTCTGAGAGTGTCTCATTTTTTGAATAAAGTACTTCTGTATCCACTGGTTTTAGTGTCTCTCTGGTGACTTTGTTCACATTATAATAGAGGGCATACTCTGGAACTACCCACACCTCCAGCCATTATGCTGCAGTACAACCGTGCAATGTGGACAATTGTCAACTATTTCAACCATCAAGCAAGTGTTAGAAAGTGACTGAAATGCAAGAAACAGCAGGTTCCAAAAATAAAAACAGAAAATGCTCAACACGCAGTAGGACAGGAAGCATCTGCTGGAAGAGTAACAGTGATACCCGGACCAGATGAACTGCACCCTAGCGTCCTGAAGGAGATAGTGGTAGAGTTTGTGGAGGCATTAGTGTGATCTTTCAAGAATCATTGGACTCTGGCATAGTTCTGTAGGACTGGAAAATTGCAAATGTCACCCCACTTTAAGAAAGGAAATTATGGACTAGTTAGCCTGACCACAGTGGTTGGGAAGATGTTGGAGTCAGTTATTAAGGAGAGTACTTGGTGACATGGGACAAAGTCAACATGGTTTCCTTAAGGGAGAATCTTGCCTGATGAACCTATTGGAATTCTTTGAGGAGATTACAAGTAGGATAGATAAAGGGGATGTAGTGGATGCTGTATGTTTGGATTTTCAGAAGGCCTTTGACTAGGTGCCACATATGAGGCTCTAATTGGTGTTGGAGGTGACACATAATACACACATGAGCAAAAATTATGCAATAATCTTCAAATAGCAATGATGAATCTTTGACCAGAGGAACAAGATAATGAATTGTACTTTCCTTGGAAAAATTCTCATGTTTCTTCAAACATAAGAATTTTGCTCTTTGTCAAGTTTTTCAGGTGTGCATGTATCTCAGATAAACTTAACTTTGATAAACTTACAGTCATTAGTCCCCAACACTCTGGCATCCTTGGATTAATAAATAGTTGAACATGGTTGAAACATTGGAGAGTTTCAACCAATTCTGACCATCAAATTTAGAAAATATATGAAAGTCGTAGAGTGTAAAGAATACCAAAATGGTTCTATGGATGAGGGATTTCCACTAGAATGACTGAGTAGAGAAACGGGGATTCTCCTCGGAGCAAGGAAAATGAGAGAAAATTTCATAACAATATCCAAGGATATTACTGACTTGGACTACATGCAGACCCTTCCTTAAGGCAACCTAAATTTTATATTAATATGCTAAAGTCCTACATTTAAAAGCTATAAAACCTATATTGCATTTAGAATCAAGATTGCAGCTGGAGTTTAGAATCATCAAATTCAGTATCATATTATAGAAATCTATATTATATAAAATATTTAATATAGAATTATTGTAGAATAATAGATACATTATTATTATAAATAAACTTGTTACTTACTACATACACCAGATAGGGTGCAATCTGCAGTTACCTTATGAGGTAACCGTAGCCTTCAGCCAGGAGCAGATGTCATCAGGCGGTTCCCAACCTTCACCGAGTGTTTTGACCCTTAACCAAGACACTCTCCAGTTAGCGGGCCAGCAGTGGTGGCCAAATCACTGCCCATGGCTTCCAGCTTCCCTCCTCTCGCCTACTCGAAATCCAACAAGAGGCTCGTTCTGCCTCTTCTCCCATCCTACGAGCTGCTTGTTTTTTGCTCCTTTCATCCAGGCCCAGATCTGACAACAACCACCATTTAGGGTGTATTAACTTCATCGAATAAGTCACACCAATTAAGTGTATTTATAGAGATGTTATATATACTGTTTTCAGTTATAATTTCTGGCTAAAAATGACAGTTGCCAAATTGTTATCTGGTACTTTTTACAGCAGTTTATGAAAAATATATTTAAATATGTTTTTTTTGATAAAATGTTCTTGATAATTCTTAGACGTAGAGTGCTTGGATTATCAAAAGGAATTGAATATATTGGACACGTACGATGGGAACTGGCTCTGTGTCTTCTTGCTGCTTGGATAATTTGTTATTTCTGCATTTGGAAAGGACCAAAGTCCACTGGAAAGGTAAGCTTGAACCTTCATATTTAGTCCTATTAAAAACTTGAGACTGAACTACAGGCATCGTTCAATGCTGCTTTAAAAAGTAGATTGGAGAATCCAGTTCTCTGATAGGAATATGCGTTGGCTTCTTAGCAATGGTATTTAATAAAGTTTGACATCACTGAATCTAATTCTACTGCAAAATTAGTTATTTATTTTAGTTTGGATTAAAACTAATAAATGATATGCATTGCTTCCAAGTAAACACAATAGGAATATGCTAAGCTACTATCCGCCTACCTTATAAAATTGTACAACTTATGCAGAAATAACTGATTTTGTCTTTAAAACTATTTTCTTTTATACCTACCTCATTATTACTAGTTTTTAATCTGAAAGGTGATGGGTTATGTACAGTTTTCTCAGAGACTGGCATCTCTTATATTTAGTTTTGTTACTGTATTTGGTAGGCCCCACAATGCTATTATTCACTGCCATACTCCCCTCTTTAGGTGAAAATGAAGAATTACCACAACTGAGCATTTATTCATTGCTGTAATAAAAATAATCAATGGTTACAAATTTAATAGAGTAAACGGGTGTTCCCCATTTGCCAATTGAGGAACATCCCATTTTGTGCCTCGTTCCCTCTGGAGGCATATTAAGCACCAAGAAAACACATTCAATCGGAGAATTCTTGGCTAAAGTTGAAATATAATTGTCTAACTTATTGCTGTCATTGGTTGTTGGCCACTAAATTTAAATGGAAAGCTGTACATGTAACACAAAGTATTATGGATAAATATTTTTACAAGATGTATAGACATCAGGGAGGAGGTATAGGAACCCGAGAACATTTGCAGATGCGGAAAATCCAAAGCAACACCCACAAAATGCTGGAGGAACTTGGTAGGTCAGGCAGCATCTATGGAAAAGTGTAAACAGTTGATGTTTCAGGCTAAAACCCTTCAAGACCCTTCTTTGAGTCCTGAAGGAGATACAGGAGCCTGAAGGCACACTCTCAAAGATTCAGGAACAGCTTCTTCCCCTCTGCCATCAGATTTCTGAATGGACATTGAACCCATAAAGACTACCTCAATACTTTATTGCACTAATGTACTGCTGCTATACAACAACAAATTTCACAACAATTGCTGTTGATATTAAGCCTGATTCTGGTAATAATAATCAGAGTAGTGATAAAGCCAGTACCAAATTATAGCAATGTTATACTTGCTCAGGATCTCCAGCATCTCTTGTGTTTATGAGCAAATTTATTATTTGCTTCTGAATTCACAACAAATAATTGAGATGGGATGGTGTCTTAAATCAGAAACTTTTACAGCATTCGTAGTCAATGTCGAAGTAAATTTTATTATCAAAGTACATGTATGTCACCACTTACAACCCTGAGATTCTTTTTCCTGCGGGTATACTCTGCAAATCTATGGAATAGTGACTATAGCAGGGTCAATGAAATATCAACCAGAGTGCAGAACACAACTGTGCAAATGCAAATATAAACAAGTAGCAATAAATAATGAGAACATGAGATGACAAGGTAAAAATTCCTTTAAGTGAGATCCTTGGTCGTGGGAACATCTCAATGGATGGGCACTGAGAGTAGTTATCCCCATTTTGTTCAAGATCCTGATGGTTGAAGAGTAGTAACTGTTCTTGAACTTGGTGGTGCAGGTCCTGAGACTCTTGTGTCTTCTTAATAGGCAGTAAAGGAAGTTTATAATAATTAGCTGAAACCTCTTTGGTAGCACATTTAGAAATGAGT